>NC_044255.1:23501940-23725773 GCF_003957555.1 Calypte anna
AGCTGAACAGGAATCTTACTGTGGCCCAAAGCTTATGGGTTAAACAATCCACAGCAATCCAGAGAACCTCCAGGCATTATTTTTGTGCAGCCAGAATTAGTGAGATACTGGGGGGGAAAAAAAAAAAAAAATGAAGTGTGCTCCAAAGAACAAATAGGTAAATATTTTGTAAGAAGTAATTAGTGGTAGGAATGAGCTAATGGCCAGGCCCTGAGCTGCCAAAGGATCAAAATTCCCCAAAAAACAGTTTCAAAAGGAATCATGTGGGTGGAATAACCATGGACACCACTGCTTAGGTCTTTCTCAAGGACCTCCTGATGAAAGCCACCACCAGTCCTGACAGAAGCAGTGACAACACAAAAATCTCTGTGTGGGGGGGCAGCTGGAAGGAGAAGTTTCTGAATTTTGCTGGGTATTCCTCAGCCTCTTGTTCCTTGATTCCAAAGCTTTTGACAGAAGAGGAGTTTGTTGTGGAGGAAAAGAAAAGTTGGGCTCTCTGGTGTGTGTTCCCATGTTGGACAAGAGTAGAATGGCCAAGTCTCTTCTGGTTGCAGTGCACCTTAATAATATAGGTAATATATATATAAAGCTTATATAATATATAGTGTATATATAATATATATATATATAATACCTTAATGATTCATAATCTCCTCTATGACAGAATGAGTACTAATTATTCATTCTGTGACTCTCAGGCTTTGTTATTTTATCTGCAGCTTTCTAAGGACAGGCTTCAACTCCTAATATCTTGTCTTGAAAACAGAAGTTCAGTTTGAGTTGGACATTTTGGTTGGGTTTGGAACATGAATAGGGAAGCTTGTGCTGGCCAGAACTACATCTGGATTCCAGCAGAGTTAGTAAATCCTCTCTTTTTCCTCATTTAAATTTGCATATGTACTCACTTAATGAATCAAGTGTGGGGAGGAACATCCCACGTGCTTGGTCGTAGTGCAGACGTAAATAGCAGTGCGTCAGCTCTGAAACATTGCTGTTCTTTTAAAGCTGAAAGCAGATAATAGCCATAAATGTTTTATGCCCTGAAAGTATATTGTCTAGAGGCTTCTTTACAGCTCAGAGAGGACTGTCTTAAAATGAAATCTGTTCTTACATGTGTCTGTGCTTAAGATTGGTGGCAGTTTCTGTTTGCGTCGCTTATAGGTACACAGCTTGGTTGTGATTTGACAGTAGGAGATGGTTACCCTGTGATCCTTGCTGTGTTGTGCACACTGGGTTTTTCAAAGGAGAAGCTGGGAGAGGTGTTTGGAGCAAGTTTTAGCTCCCACTTCAGAAAGGTTGCTTAAAACTGTCCTAAAAAATGAAGTTCATAAATCTTTTAAATTGCCAATACGGTAAAAAATGTGGATTTATGTCAGCTGAATAATTCATCCCTCTCTGGTTGTAATCCTGATGTGACTGCTGCCTTTTCCCCTGCAGATGAAAGTTCTCATGGCTTCTTTAGTTGCAGTCATGCAGATAAAATGGAAACAGAACTTTGAGACCAAAAAAGAAAAGATTTTGTGTGCTTCAGCACCTAAGGAGAGAGATGAGGAAGAGCCTAAAGAGGATAAGAACTGCAGCTTTGTGCAGCTTTATCAAATGCATTTCTGCTTTTTGTGGGGATGCCTGGGACTAGCAGTCTGTCCTCTCATGGTTCTCCCAGATGGTGTTTTCAGTCCTTGTTTGGCTGACAGAAGATGCCTGGAATGACAACTATTTATTATGTCAGGGGAACGCCTTGGGTGGACAGCGGCCTCGCTCTGCGGGAACTCCTTCAAAGGCTGGAGTCACGTGTGCTAATATGGGAAAAGAGGCCATGAAATGCCTCGGAAGTAGGAGAGAGAATCCAGTTAACAATGCTTTATTCCATCCTAAGGTGCATTCCTTTAGCAAGAAGCATTGGGATATTTCACCAACTGAAAAAGACCAAGAGACCAATTCCCTTTTTGGAGGTTCATTGACATCATGTAAGAGAGCCAAATGTTGGGAGTGAAGAGATGAAGCTCAGCACTAGGAGATGAAGGAGAATCTGTGAGCATTATTGGTCATTAGGCCTCAACTAATCAAGAGGGTGCTGAAGATTTGTTATTTCAAATTGTTCCAAGTGAAAAAAATAGGAAATGTTTTCTTAGTACCTGGATGAAGTTGTGTGAGCATGTCAGGGGTCGAGCATTTGCTGTGTGTTTTAAGTCTGCCATTCAAATGGAGTGGTGACATACAGAAACTTGTTTCACTGAGTCTTTCAGAGTGCACTTAAAATGTGTAACAGGTTCTGATGGACAAGAAAACCTGAGGAAATGGCTCAAAAGCTGTGTACTTCTGGGTGATGAAAAATCCCCACCGGCCTGGTGGCCTTTTGGAGCTGCAGATGTGGCAGCAATCAGCATCAGGGAGCAGTGCCAGCACCATGAAGAGGTCCCTGAGAGTCCTTTGCCTTTCAGGGGGCCCTGGTGTTCTCTGCCTTTGAGAAACACCTGCAGCACAGATGCTTTTATACCCAGAGCACAAAAAAGTGGCCTTGTCATTGGGAATTTTTGTGTTGAAACAGTTGTCTGAAATCTTTGACAAACCTTTAATATGGTAAATGTTTAGCTGGCTCTTTTAGTGGAGTGCATTGGACCTTCTTTATAAAGAAGAAAAACCTCATGTCAGTAGAGAACATCTTGAGTTTCTGCAGCCAGCAGTGCTGCCTTGAAGCTAGAGCAGGTATGGCAGGGAATCTGCCAGAAGTGTGGCTTCCTGCTTTGGATCTAGAGTCACAGAGTAAGTTTCTTTCCAAACCCATAAAAAATAGTTCTAAACAGCCTTCCCCAGACATGTATTCTTCTAAAGGTCATCTCTCCACAGAGGCTGCAGAAGCCTGGAATGTTGCCTACACTCCAAAAACCACAATTCAAACTTTTCTGTCTCACTGTTAGATTAAACCTCCATGGACTTTGCTTCACTGTGCTAAAATAATAATAATAAAAAAATCCACCAAAAAAAAAAAAAAAAAAAAAAAGGGGGATGTTCCTATTTCCACAGTCCCTCTTGGATTCTGTCCTAATAAAAACCCAGCACCTTCTCAGCCAACCAGATTGAAATGAGGTTGTTTTATGCAGCTCTCTTGGCAATACCTCCCTCAGCCAAAAGATGTCTGGTTTTGGGGGGTTTTATTGCTTATGGCCTGCTATATCATAGCAAACAAACAAGCACAAGAAAGCCCTGAGGACCTTTTGCACCAAGATGAGAGTATTTTTTTTAACAAGCTGCTGTGTTCTGGCCAGTGAAATTACCTAAAGCCAAGCAAGTGGTTCAAAGCCCCAGGTGAGCAGAGGCACTTCAAGGGAGCACAGTATTGGGGTTCCACCAGTTGCATCTTTTCCAGCACAGCACCCAGCTGTGCCTGGGCTCACAGAAATGCCATTAATTTGTTCCAGCCAGCATGAATGAAGCCACAAAAGTGGTTTTTATTTCTCATCTGCTGAACCAGGCTGTGAGTTGGGGTGTGAAGCCAGTCTGCAAGAGGCTGTTTCCCCTCACTGCTGCCCTGATCCTGCCTTGCTCCTGCCCTGACACTTCTCTGCCCATCAAGAGGAGGTTCAGGAAGCAGAAACTGCTTCTTTCCACCTGCTGTCTACAGGCATGAAATAACCCCAGAGCTGCTGGGAAGGGAGGAAAGGGGACATGGGGCTGGGACCACCCCTTAGCTGGGTTACACTGCCCAAGCATTGCCATGGAGGGGTTAGTGCTTAGGGACTGCAGGGTGGGTGTTTGGGACCTGATGATCTCAGAGGTCTTTTTGAACCTTGATGATTCAATGATTCATTCCAGGGACTTGGGTTTTTCTGTGTAAACTTGACCTAAAGAACCTGTTGTGCCTTGCAGAGGCAGTGCCTCAGGGTAGGCTCCTTTGGGCAATCTTCAAGTATTGTTGTGAGTCAGTCTCTCCTTTTTCCTACCCCCCAATCTTTCTCTGTGGTTTTTACACCTGTGTCTCATCAGAAACATTTTTCCTGTTCCTTTTCAAACCCTTCAATGTCTCTGAAGAGTAGCTTAGCTCATTCAGCCTTGGTGTCACAACTACTCACTGCTGACCTCTTGCTGCATGGTTTTTTCTTTTTTTCTTTGCATGTCTGGTTTTGGATATTAAACTACTTGTGGTTCTGACTCAGTCTGGGAAGCTATGGGAGAGGTAATTGATTCTTTAGAAATGTTCCAGAGGTGTGGGAGACAAACAGTGCAGCCTCTCTGCCTGGCTTTCTTTTCTTTTCTAAACTCCAGCAGCAGAAGGCAGTCGTAGTTCATGCCTTGCAAAAGAATTATTTGGTGGCCAGAAGGCAGGAGAGGTAATTAAAGTGGTGTTTGAGTGCCCAGGCTTGTGTGTGCATCCCTTCTGCTGGGGTACAATGAATTAATTGTCTCTGCTATGATAAACTGCAGATTTCAGTGTGCTTCCTAATAGGTGAGACAGAGTAGAGAGAGAACAAATCCCCCCCAAAGGCTGTATTAATATTCATTACAGAGTTAACAGCATTACACCACTACAAAACAGACATAATATAGAGAGAAGAAACTTTGTGGGGGTTGAATCCCAGGACTTTCTGATCTAAAAGTAGCTGCTGCACTTTGGGAGCTGAAGAATCTTGGCAGTAGCAGTAACAGCATTTCTTCCTTCCAGCCATTAAAAGGCAAGTAAAATATAGCACTGGAAAGCCTTTACATTTTCAGCTCCATGGATTCCATTGGAAAAGCTACACAGGTCTCCTGGCTCTACTCCAAGCCTGTGGAAACTCAAGTGGTGAGCCATCACCTGGAAGTTTTGGGGTCTCTTAAAATGCAGGGTGTCTTCTCTGTGAAATAACTTCTCTGTGTGTATGTGTCTCCCATATTAACCTAAACCTTGTATGCTGAGCAGCATTCTTCATGGTAACAAACTTCTTCTGAGCAATGTCTTGTGAAGGAAGGAGTGGCCTTTTACAGAGTGGCTGAAATAGAGAAATGTTTTCCTAGGAAAAGTGTGTCCACCAGTGGTTGGAATAGGAGTTCCTGGGGATAAATGTGCTCTGTGCAGCAGAGGATGGATGGTGTTTCAGCTATGGTTCAGCTCTAAAGCAAGATGGTAGTGATAAGCTCCCCAAACAATCAATAAATAAAACCTGTGTCATGTTAACCCATCATTTTTTGCATGATCTGGTTGCAAAATACTTAGTATTCCATACTTTATCTAGGTATTACTCCTTTTTTTGCTTAATTGAATGAGATGCTGCTATCAATTTAATTAGGCAGGGCCTGACCTCCAGCTTCAACTCCTTCATTTGAGCCAGCATTTAACATAGCAGCACGTTTTCATCTTACTGAAATGACATATTAGCACATTTCTTTAGTAAGGTAGGTTTAGTTCTCTTGCTCTCCCTGACTGCATTTCACAGCTTCTCAGTATTAAAGTTTATTTTCATTTTTTAATTGAAAGGCTGGGTGAGTTTTCATGCAGCTGGACCTCTGGCATCCTCTCAGCCATTGTATTGGGGTTTAATTCCTTTAATTTGGAAGCAGGTGTTTCATTTGATGTTTGCCTTGTGTCTTAGCAAAATTCTGAGTCAGAAATTACCTAATAATAACTAAGTTTTCTAAATAAGTCCCTAAACACTGCATTTTCTTGCAGTAAGAAGGATGCATTCATTACTTTTATTCCTGAGTGTAATTGAGGTGTAGATGGGAATCAGCTCTGAGCTGCTGGATTTCAGACACACTAAAACTGTTCAGTGGGTGGTTTGGGTCTTTATAAGGTGTATTTTTGTCTAGGTGTGGTTAGTAGGGTCTGGGGAATCAGTCTGTGGTATATGGTTCAGCAACTAAGTATTTCTGGGTGCTTCAGAAACCTAAGAGCAGACAGAACAAAATCAAAGGTAAACAATTAAATTTAAAAAAGCCTCCCAATGCATTTAAGATTATTCTATGTGTAAATTACACTGTAGTTCCATGGAGAAAACAGAGTCTGTTCTTAATTTGGACTTTAATAAGGATTTTAAGTGGAAAATTAAAAAGAAAAATAGAAGAAAAAAAATCAACCAAACAAACAAACAAAAAAGAAACAAAACAAAAAAAGCCAAGTTCAGAAATGAGCTGGAGAACAGTGTTTGGAGGTTACTTTTTAAACCCTGTTTGCTGTAGTGTAATATGGGTGTTCATCTCCCTGTCTGCCAGTGATGATGGGGGTTCAAACCACAGGGGTCCTTCTGACAGGAGAAATTTCCCTCTTTTGGCCTGGGGCTGTTGTTGGTGACAGCTGTGGCAGCTCAGAAAGATGGGGGTTGGTTCCTCCACAAAAGTGGGTGCCTCTTTGGCAGCATCAGTTCAGAAATTGAGCCAAGTTCACTTGAAAATCATCATCCTGAGTTATATAAATAAGATTCTTTAAACTTTATTCCTCCACATGTCTGAAGAGAAGTGTGGTTGCTAATCCTGCCAGACATGGCAGAAGTGTATGGTGAGCTTATAAACAGTTCAGCAGATGGATTTCTTAAAATGCTACGTTATTCCCACTTCAGAGCACAGAATTTGCTGCGTTTGTTTATCTGCCTGATCTGCACTCCAAATAAGCCAGTGCTGACACTTAATTTTAAACCAGAAATGACACTGATGCATTAAGTTCTAGAGGCAAAAGTGGTTTTTTTTTTCTCCAAAATAGATTTCACTGTCCATCTACACTGAAAATGTTCAGCTCAGAGAGCATACAAGGTCCAGCACAGATCACTGCCACTCCACAAGTAAGTGTTAATGTGAGGAGGAAAAAATAGTGGCTTATGCTTATAAAAATAAAGGTGAATGTCTCTTCTCACTTAGTTTTAAAACCTTGGAGACAGACCTGCCTGTGGCAATGCATAAGGTGATAGGAGTATCACTTAATCACCACTTAAATTTTATCCCCACTTAATCACTTTATCACCAGAAGAAGAGCTTGTGGAAATGGCAGTGAACACAATAAAAATGACTTGGCACTTCCATCTGTTGAGTAGCAGCCACAAAAGAGGTGTCTTTGTGTTAAAAGCACATTGTATGACATAAGGCAGCCAAGCTGGTGGTGAGAACTAAACAACTTGATAAGAATCCCTGTACGTGCTGAAAACAGCTTCAGATGACAAGTTGGAGGGGTGAAAATGATAAATACTTCACAATTGTAAAGGCTCTGAGAGATCTGAAATTAGAGTTGCTGTTTTCTTAGAATTCATTCAACCTGATCCCAAGCCAAGGGTTTGGAGGAGTTAAATAAGATCACCAAAAAATAACCTCTGATTTTACAATTGATTCCCTTCAAAACCAGTTACACTTCAAAGTACACTATTCCTGAAAAACACCCACCATGGTCCTGATACTGTTGTTTTGTAAGTTTTCTTTCCAGAGCCTAAGGAAGCCAATTAATTAATTCTTTTATATATATGCCTGGTGGGAATATAAACTTGCTTTTAATGGGATGCTGGTCAGTAAGGATTATCATATCCTGAAAGCTGGTGCACTGGGCTGTCCCCACAAGCTCTCTGCACCTCAAACTAGAGAGATACTGAAAACGGGGTTGGTTTTTTTTCAGCCTGAGAGGAAAACCAAATCAGATTAATTTTCACTTAGCTGTTCTTCTCTGCTCTGCTGTGTAGCCTGTTTTTTGTACAGTTATTTTTATAGCCAAAGCTGTTATTCAATGCCACTATTCTCATTCATGTTTTTATGCAAGTTTTGCAGATTCTTACACCCTTGCCAGCATCTTCCTTCCTAAAACTCTCTGATCTTCTCTGTAGCTACTGCAGATCTCACGACCTCAGTTGACTCAGTGTAGTCCTCAGTGCTTTCGCATTTCATCTCTTCTTGTGCCTTAGGTCATCTCCCTCCTCTTTCCTATTTCTTTTTCAGCACTTTTTTTGTTTAGCTTCATCTTTCCCTGTGTGTTGGGAGAGTCCCTGGCAGCTGTCCTCTCAACCCTTCTTTTTATTTCTACAGCTGAAGGGAAGACATCCACCTTGCACCCTCTGTTCCCTGAGTTCCCTGAGCTGTCAGTGTTCTGGCCAAGCCCTGCTCATCTATCTCTGTTCCTATTATCATTTCCTTGACTGACAGTCTATATATCTGGGAACTAAATTCTGCCACAACTTGACATGTGCTCATCAATTTCCTCAGACCAGATGTGTCTTCCTTTTTTTTGTAGAGGTGTTTCCCAGCTGGTTAACAAGTCCAACTGCTCCAAACTAAACACTGAGGCACTTTCTCCAGTCTATTCCCAGGCATTCACATGGGTTTGGCTCCAGAGCTTTTCCAGACCTGTTGGTTATACCAAATCCTGCTCTCTGGTTGGGTTCCTGCAGGTCTTGGATTTATGCTCAGATCCACCTCATGGCTTGGATGCAGCACTGTCCAGCTTCACTTTTCCTTGGAATGAAACCTGGATTGCCTTGTTCTTATCTCTCCAGAGTGTTTCTGTACAACCTGTCTGGGTCTGAGAGGAGGTTTTCTGGTTTTATTCAATGAATTGTAGGCTGTGGTTTTGGGGGATGAGTGTGCACCCTTACAGAGGAGCTTAACACACTTCAGACAACAGGGTCTGGTATAGAAACATGTAATATAATAAAAGGTTATTTTAAAGCCACTCCAAAATATATTCAAATATTTTGTGGGTTTTTTTGTCAGCTTTGCACATGAACTGCTCACTCCTGTAGCAAGGTCTGGTTGTGCTTATTGAGTGCTGATTTATTCCTCTTCTGGAAAAGTCATCCTTCACTACCTGGCTAGCTTTACTATGCAGGTTTATCACTTAGTAACACAGATGTGAAACAGAATCGGGGGAAGAGGTAAAAAGCATTGATAGACTTGTTACACGTAATGGCAAATGGGTAAGTTCCTTATTTTGTAGCTATTTGTAAAGTTTTCTGCACACATGCAATGGAAGGGTGCTGTGCATCCACCTGGTTCACATTCAACACTTCTGACATGGAAAGAGAGTGAGGAATTATCTTTCTGTGCTTTGACACTTTGTAGATTTCTAATTAAATCACCCTGATGGAGTCACCAGCAGGAAGGAACACTCCACTAATTTGATGAAGTTCTGGGCCCACAGCTAGTTGAAAAAATTCATCTCTTTGCAGAAACCACAGGCACTTTCCCAACAGAGAGCAGTTGTGTGTGCTTGGGTGCAGTGAGTAAAAGGAAAGCAAGCAAAGAACAACAATGCATTATGTGTGACAGTATGAAACAAAAAATAGCAAAAAACCCCAAAATCTGCCTGCCCTGCGTGGTGTCTTCATAGAAGGGAATTGTTCCTGCAAAGCTTTTGCTCTCTTTGCCTCCTTTTTGTGTTGCTGGAATGTCAGCCCACTCAGGGGCAGGCTTGGCTGTTTTGACAGAGGAGCTTTTTATTTAATGATTAGCTTTGAGAAGGTTGTTAGATACCTTGTTAAAAACTGTTTTTTCCCTACTTATTTAGGGAAGACTGGAGTAGGTTCATCGAAGTGTCACTTGTGTTTGCAGAGTAACTCAGTCCTCTGGTATGTTTTAGTTTCATCCCCCTGGAGCCTGATGTCATCTGGTGAGCTTGGAGGAGAGGTAGGCATGTAAGTGACATACTTGCAGCATTACAGGACTGTGGGAAAAATAAATGTTTAAATATTCAGCCAGTGCCAGCTGACCAGTGAGTTTCCCACACCAGAGCCAGGTCTGTGTCTCCCTCTTGCAGATCTCCCTCACAGAGATCACAACAACATTTATTTCTGTTGATGTTTGATCTTTGTAATTCAGAAAGTGTCTAATATAAACTCAAGTAACTCAGTAGATTAGGCCCTAATAATTTCAAGATGGGCAAAGATTAGATGTCAGAGGGCTGAGGACCATGTAATTGTCTGGCTACATGTTTAATGATACAAAATAGGAAAACTAGCTAGCCTGTGGAACAGATAAATTAATTACAACATACTTTAGGTTTTTATACAGCCTGCTGCTAGTGATTTTCTGAGCTTTTTTTTGTCCCCAGTAAAATATGAGGAATAGAAAAGCACTGATTGACATTTAGTTGTAATGTGAGTGGCTTCAGGATGTGAAGGGCAAACACTTTTGGGCTTACGTGGTGAAATAAAGCTCCAGAGTAAGTACAAGACTTTATTCCCAATCTGGGAAATTCCATTTGCATGTGGGTCCTTTCTATTTAGAGAACAGAAAATCCTCTGCCTGTGCTGTGGGCAGCTCCTTAGGAACCACCAGAAACTTGGAATCAATCATCCCAGGATCCTGTCACTCTCCACAACTGTATCAGTTTTGGCTTTCATTTCTTACCAGGGTCTGTCTTGTCAGCACAAAATGCTTTGTGTTTAACTCCTCTCACTCAAAACCCAACCCCACAGCTGGATGGCTTCTGAAGGGCATCAGCAGGGATTAGTGAGGTCGTTTCTGTCTTTAATGTTTCCTGTAGATTAATGAAAATCTTCACTTCTTCTTGACCTGCTTGTTCCAGTTAACACTGGTTTTGTATTTAGATATCAACTGCTTTCCTTTCGTGCCATCAAACTGAATTAACCATACTTTGCAAAAAAAAAAACCCAAAAAACCCCATTATCTGGAAAAGTCCTCTTAAAAGGCAGTCCCTTCATGGATTTGGGAGTCTAACTGTCAGTTGGCAAAAAGCTGAGGGAAAAATCACATCATATAAACACAGCATTAGGATAAAAGTTTGGGATGTGTAGTAAATCT
The DNA here is from genome assembly GCF_003957555.1 of Calypte anna. Lineage (NCBI taxonomy): Eukaryota > Metazoa > Chordata > Aves > Apodiformes > Trochilidae > Calypte > Calypte anna. Next base: position 23,512,645 of record NC_044255.1, read on the forward strand.
AACACAAATCTGCTCACAGCCTTGCCTAAATAGGTGCCTCTTGCAGCTACCTTGCTTCCCACTGACTTTAAAAGCTTTAGGATTTCAACCTCTTCACTATGTTAAAGTTTCAACATGTTACTGTGGGTGCCAGCTCTTCCTGGGAGGAATCTGAAACCACCTCAGGTGTTTTCTAACCTGTCCTGTGGAGCCAAGGAAGCTTTCCAGGCATTCCTTGGAAGCTGAGAGGTGGTGGTGGAAGGTGACCTGCAGGCAGGTGAGCAAACTGAGTCTCCCAGCCTGGGGTGCATGGCTGCAGCAGCATCTCTTGGCTTTCACAGGCACATCAGTCTTGCTTTTGTCTGCTTGATCTTCACTGTGATAAATAGCCAAGTTTGGGTTTCTTCAGGAATGTGTTGCAGTGAAGCACACAAAATATTTTTTTCAGACTGAACTGGGCTATTTAAAAAAAAAAATACTTTAAGGTCAGGTTACATGGGGTATTTTCCCCCAGATAAAGGAATTCTTACATTGACTTTACAAGCCTGTTAGTAGGGCCTTTATGGGATACACCAGAGGCACAGGCTGGCTGAGGAATTACAGCAGCAGCCTTTTCTCCTTTGCAGAGTTCCTCTGTGACCTTGACACTTTTGTGTGCTTCATTTCTCAGTGAAGCAAGGAGAAAAACCCTTCCTAGCACTCCAAACGTCTGAATAAAACACAGCAAGCATCATGAGCCCTGTAGGTACTACAGTTTATGTTAAAAAAAAAGTGGTATTGATCACAAAAATATGTTACCTTTTAAACAAACAATTGCTTCAAGGAATAATCCAAAATAAGGATTGTTTTTATGAGGTTAACTGTGCAGTTGGTCTTATTAGACCTAATAAAGTTCATTTTTATCTCAGCTGGGAAGTTTGTTTTCCTTTGAGGACACTTGGCTTAATTTTTCCATGAGAGCAGCTGGGAATTTTCTTCTTAATGCAGTGCTCAGTGGCTGGAGGGAGCTGTGGCTTTGGAGCTGGCTTGTCAAGTTGGTACCTCCTCAGTTGTTCATACCTGTGTGTACTGCCTGCTGCATGGGATTCCCTAAGGAGCTGGGAAGGGGGTTAGAAAGATGAATGGATGTTAACTACAACCAAATCTAGTGACAAATGAGTGCACTGTTGCCTCTTTTTTTTTTTTTTCCAGTTGGAAGCTGTTTATTAATTAATGCCAAGCAGATACGTTCCCCAGCAGGTATGGTGATCATAAAGCTAGCCTGTGGAACAGATAAATTAATGACAACATATTTTAGGTATTTATACAGCTGCTGCTAGTGATTTTCTGAGCTCTTTTTTCCCCAAAGTGACTTGCATGCCTAATTTACTTGAAGCTAACCAAGGCTTTTCACTTCTTAGCTTTCTCCCTGCGTGCCCTGCATTTGTGCTGCAGAGCATCCTGCAGCTCTCCCTGCTCCCCAGCCCCTTTCCCATCTGTTCTGGGAAGAGCCATCCATGTCACCCTGCACTTGGGGGTGGCCCAGCTGAGTTTGCTGGCATTTAAAAAGAGCAAAGTAGGCTGTGCTGGGGCTGGGGACAGTGGGGAGGTGCCTGCAGGAATCAGGATCCTGTGGGATCAGAGACTTGCAGTGGTTTGGGATGCAGGAGCCTGGCCAGGATGTGATCAGAAAGCACTTTTTGCAGCATATGGCTATTGATCCTTTCACATGTGCTCCTGAGTGGTTTTCAGGTACAAGAGAAGAAAAAAAAAAAATTGATGAAACATTCTCCTGTCTTGGAGCTGTTACCTCTTTTCTAGTGGGCTGAGATTTATTGGGCTGGTTTGCATGCAAGAGTTGTTTTTTAGCTTCCTTATCTTTCCCATTCAGAGGAAGAGAACAGGCTTTTACAAGGTTTATAGGGAGTGGTAGTTGATAATTGCTGCTTTGCTTCCAGAGATTTTGAAAAATACTGAAGAATAATAGTTTCAGATTTCAAAGAGGTTACCTTACTTTGAAACTTACTGTATCAACTGAAGGATTATAAAAATATTCCCATTATAACTTCTTCTGTAGATTTCCATGTGAGGGGACAAACCCTGCTATTGCTTTAAATTTTAATTACATTTTGCTGGTGTCCTGAATAGATCTAGGTCAGCAGAAACGTCAGCAATTAAACCAACAGATTTTGGGGGTATTACAAAGCCACTTTTGGACAAAATATCCAGGAGGGCTGAGGGAAAGATTTGAATTTTATTAGGAAAAAAAAGTCCTGTCTCCTCTGTGGAGCAGAGGCAGCCAGCTGAAGAGAATGAATTAGTCATGGTGGCTGGGTAACATCTCCAACTGTGGCATGCTATAATCTGTGGACATATATATATGCAAATATGAAAGCCATTAAGCAGGCAGTTTACAAGACTCCCACGTGTCCCAGGAGCAGCTGTCTCAGAGCCACAACCCTGTACCTTCACCTGGAGTGCAGCTGGCCTGTCCTAGCCTGGGAGAAACCTGCCAAGGTAGAAAAGAAAGGCTGAAGCCAGGCTGGCTGTACCTGCTGGAAATGGTATCAAGCATCATCCCACAAATAAACAAAAGGTATAAAACATCATCCCATCATCACAACCTGCTGCAGGTCAGCTCTTTGAATGTGCATTTCTTCTTTGGGCTAATTTAGCAAGCTTTTTGTACATTATACCATGTGTTTAGTGCTTGGGTGTTAGCTTTGATTGTGATGTCCTTTCCAATTGAATGGGGTTTTAAGCCTGCACTCAGACCCCATTCTAGCAGCACCTTTTGGCTTCAGCTGATGTATTTTGTGATCTGGGACTGGGACGCCCCACTCTGTCCCCCTCAGCCCAGCTCCTGGGGTTCCTTGGTGCTATTTGAGTGTGCATTTCTTCTTTGGGCTAATTTAGCAAGCTTTTTGTACATTATACCATGTGTTTAGTGCTTGGGTGTTAGCTTTCATTGTGATGTCCTTTCCAATTGAATGGGTTTTTTTGCATGTATTAAGCCTGCACTCAGACCCTTCTTAGCAGCACCTTTCTGCTGATGTATTTTGTGATCTGGGACTGGGACACCCCACTCTGTCCCCCCCAGCCCAGCTCCTGGGGTTCCTTGGTGCTATTGTTCAGCTACAGTAATTACTCACATGGCATTAGCTTCTAATCTGTTTATTTTAGCCAGCAAATGGCTAATTATTTATTACAGAATTCTCTGCAGGGAGTGACTGGATACCCTTTAAGTCCTTCTATTTCAAAAACAAACTTCAGCTGTTCTCTTCCCATATTTTTATAACCAAACCACAGACCTGTGAGAGATAAATTCATTTGATCCAAGATATACAGCAAGAAAAGAGATTATGGATTAATATTATTTGATCTGCCTGTAATCCATCTCTTTGAACTTATGTGGGTGTTTTTAGTAGGTACTGAAAAGTGTTATTAAAGCTTATGATTACAGGGCAGGAGGAAAAGAAAATCAACAGCAGAATGGAATAAAGTTATTTCCCCTTTACCATCACCAGCAGGAATTAATTATCAGATCCATGTGTTCAAGGAGATCCAGGTCCCACTTTAGAGCTGTTCCCCTGCAGAGCCCCAAATCCCAGGTGTTCTCCTGCTTGGCATCCTGTCCTTCTCTCACTTCTCTGATGAGGCTGTGCAGATCCCAATTAGTTGTACAGCCTTGCTTTTCTTATTCTGTGACCTGAAATGGAGAGTGATGTGCTTTGCTTGGGTCACACTTAAACCATCTTAGAGAAAGTTGAGCAATTTAAGTGTAACATCTTGTAGGAAGGGTGGTGATTTTCATTTTATGGGCTTTTTTTCTTATTAAGGAGTTGAAAAAAGGGATGAAAGCATTTATAAGATGTTTGGCAGGAGCTGCTATGAATAACTTCCTGAGGCTGCTGAAGTTGTTGCCTGCTTTAGTTATGGGCAGGGAGGTAAACATGTACTTTTCCTTCACTTTATCCAAACAGCATGATAAATATAATCTGTTTTAATTTGCTTCTCTTGATGAATAGCATTTCAGTTTTTCATTTACAAATTGCCTAGCACGTTGAGTTGTTGGAATAATTGTGCCTTTTAGAAGGCAAGAATAAATGAGAAGAGAATGGCTTTTTAAGACTGTTATTATGCAAAGACTGTGGGAAGCAAGGTTGCTGCCACAGACCTTTTTGGTGCATCCATTCTGGAAATGTTCACTAGTTTTTAATTTGTTACAAGTTGAATAATCTGCCTTGATTAATTTTGAGCACATCAGCCCAGAGAGATGTCACTTTTTGTCCCTGGGCTTTTCTCTTCTTTTAAACATGCTCCCCAACTTTGGGGGTTTATTTGCCATACCTCAAGACCAGGAATTTCTCTAGGAATATATATATAACTCCTATAGGGTATTTTTCAGGTGCATTCCCCTTGAGCTTTGCTGCATGATACACAAGAGTTCCTACAATTTACAGACCAATATTCTTTGGTTTAAATGTTTCAAGTTTTAAACTATATAGTCTAAGGATATTTTCCCCCTCTTGTCCAACTTGACATGTAAGGAAGCAATTAAGCTTTGGGCAATTAGCTGTCAATTAAAGCATGGCTCTTCTTAAATTGCTTCGGAGCAGCTGTGAGTTAAATCTATCAAGAGGAGAAACTCAGCAAGTAACAGCAGAGTTTCATCCTAAAAAGACTTTTCTTCTTTCCCCAGCTTCATCAGCAGTAATTGCTGTGATCAATATGCAATTATTGCAAGTAAAATAAGTTTCCAGTTAACTTGGTGAATCAAAGAGGTGTCCAGGTTTATTTCCATCTATGTAAATAAGTTTTTCAAGGTTTTTTCCTATCCATGTAAATAAGTTTTTCAAGGTTTTTTTGTCAGTCTTATACTTAAGCAGTTATTTTATTTTGTGTTTGTATTTCTACAAAATGATATTGTTTCCACCTGGAATAGTATTTACCTAGCTTGTTTTTATTGAAGTCTCTTAAATAAAGTTACTTCCCTGTGCTGCTTTATGGGCAGACTGCAATACAAACTTCTTATGTCGTGTTTGAGAGCACTAAAGCTCAAGAGCATCGTGGCCATAGATTTCAAGGATTTTTTTCTTATTATTATCTTTTTATTTTAAATGAAGTTTTGAATGGTTTATCCTATCCCAGATTAAGCTGCTCTGTCTCAAGTTAATGATCTGCAAAACACAACTAGTAAGAAGTCCTCAAAACCCACCGAACACATCCCAGAGTGCTGATAAAGTGAGAGTTGTGCCTCCTGGCTGCAGCCATTTGGAAAATGATCTGAGGGCTTTGAGGGGCTGGGGGATGCAGGCTGGGGGGCAGAGGGATGTTCCTGGGGGACAGCAAAAGGTGACCCAGGTTGATGGAAGCAGCTTTCTTCTCCTCTTGCAGCTCCTCCTCCATTATCCTGATCTCAGCTGGGCTTGGCATCTCAATCCCCCCCATGCCTTAGGGTGAAGATAGAAGATTATCCTGTTCTCTGTTGACTTCTCCTAATTGGCAGGGATAAAGATATCTGTGAGTTGTGAATGGAAAACACCCCCTTGGTATTCTCTCTGAATATGGATGTGGAAAATATTGTAGCAGCACGAGGAAATTATCCTGAAAAATGGAGCACTGGCAACAATGCTATTAACAGAAAATTATCCAAGCTCACCCTTTCTGAATGGAAGTGCCCCCAGCAAGATCATTTGTCCAAATTGCAGACTGTGCAGTCTACATTTTAAAAGGCACTTCAGTATTCCTAAACTGAGGAATTATTCATGGCATAATGTACACGTGAGCTATTTTTAGACTGTGCAGGGTAGAGACTGTTCATTCCACATTTACTTGGGGATTTGGGCTCTATTTTATACTGTGTTGCACAGAGCAAATTCTCTGTTAGAATTATCTGCTGAGAGGAGGAGGAGGAAAGCCAAAAATCCTGTGCCTTGCTGCTCTTTTCAACCCATGCAGGTATTTTGTGCTTTATGGAAGGACAGAGATGCTGCCTTTAGTCTACTTAATTAATTTTCTCATCACTCTGGAGAAAGAAAGGCATAACCCTAAAAGCCTCAGTGAAGCAACACAGGCTCCACAGTGAGGTGATTGCCAGTAGATGCTCAGAGATGCAATCCCCCTTGCAAAACCACCCCTCAGAGGGCATTTTTTTTTCCCCAAGAGAGAGATTTCAGACAAATTGCAGTTTACTACCCCAGAATGCTCACAACCCCAAGCCTGCAAAGCTGCTGTCCCCAAGTAAAGCCCAGAAAATATTCAGAGGAAAAAGATTTGGTGGAAAAAAATATCTGAAAAGTGCTTATTAAGTTTGAGGTAGCTGCAGAGGAATCACTTGAGTGTTTACTCCATACTTTGCCATTAATATTTATCTTGGAGGAGCTGAGAAGGCAGAAAGGGAAAGTGCTTTGGTGCTGGTCCATTAGTCTGGAGGTGGGACAGATGATGATGTGAGAGCCTTTGCTGACCCTGCAAGATGTATCTCTTTCAGTAATAGAAATATATTTCTATTTTTGTGTTCTTGAGGGACACATTTGTGTTAATGGCTTTTGCTGCAGTAAAAGCTGGGCCACGGCTTCTGCTCAGCCTAATGACTCCATATCCAGGTCTGGGAAAAAAAAAGGATCTGGCAACCTTCTTTCCAGCACCAAAGGCATGGCCAGATTTGTGACTGAGGTCTAGAGTCACAAATTGAACCCTGCAATGAGTTTGTCAAAGAATTTGGGTCTTGAAAAAGCTGAGTTGATTGCTAACCTGTCTGTTCTTGGTGAATGTCAGGGTTAATTTTGCTTTCAAGACTGTTTGTGTGCATCTGTGGAGAGTAAACTTTGCACTGATCAGAACTGACTGCTAGAAATTCCTTCATTGGCTCCAATACCCTGGCAAAACCATCAAACAGAGTCCAGTTATTAGCTTGAAATCAAATGGGTGCCCTATTTTGTGTTCTTTTGGGAGGGAGAACTATTTCCAGTTCCTATTTCCAAGGGAGGTCTTGTCACAAAGTTTCTTGCAGGCCATGAATATAAAATACACCTTTATTCACAGCTGAGTTATAACTCTTTGGTGAAGACCAAAATGTAGTACATTATTAAAGGTGCTTTCAGGAGGTGTACCCATAAACCAGAGTTATGGATAACTCTCCCTTATTTTCTATGCATGTTTTGCAGGAAAATATGTCTTGGCAGGTTGGCTGTGATGGATGGGATTTATTGGACTATACTGAACATACTAATCTATAAAAATCTGTACAGTTGTGCTCCTAAGGGGGAGCAGCTGAAAAAACACAGGCAGCAGAGTATTACCAAACCTTAAAACTCACAAGAATGTCTTCATATTAATTCAAAATTAATATATCCTCTTATTTGGGCCTTTTATTTTCATTTCCTCTCTCATTCTTTATGTGTGGCTGCTGAGAGGCTGCTATGGTACACATAGAAGTTGGTAGTTTGACTTTCTGTGGTAAAAATACCAAATTTTGTACAATATGGATGTGTCAAACTTGGGTGTAATGTGTGAAGTTTGAGTCACATTTTGATTCAATCTTCATTCACCTTTCCCTTCAACCATCCTGTCCCAGGCTTCTTCTCAGACTCCTTCTAAGCTGTGATCACAGCAAGGGAGGACAGTGCTCATCCCTCCTTTTTCCCCAGGAAGGGAAGAGGTTGATATCCCCCAAGCTGTTACCTCTCCTGGTGCTTTCCTCTCCTCTTCTCTCTTGAGCAAATACCTCCCTGCATCCCCTGCCTGCCTCAGCATTTCTCCTGGCTCGCAAAACCAGAAGGGGAGCATCCCTTTCTTGGTGTACTTTGGCAGTTTGGAGGCTGAAATCCAGTGGAGCAGCTTTGACAGGTTCTATACAGCAAAAAAATCTGCCCTTGGGTGGTATTAATTGTGTAATTTTATATTTAGATTAATCAGCCTGACAGCTTCCTCCTGGAAGGGCAGCTTCCCACTGGAATGGGAGCTGCAGATCAACACACTTCAGGTAGGAGTAAATTACTGAGGCTTTAAAGTTTATAAAAAGTGGCTTGGAGAAGTGATAGCTTTGGGGTTTGGGTTGGGTTTTTTTGTTTTGCTCTTGGCAAATCATCAGCTGTCAGCAGTGACAGTGGTAATTGTCACTAAAAATGCATCTGGACTGCCTACACCCTAGTGACTGAGCCATACCAGTTTGAAAAGGGTCTCTCTGCTGCTGCACTGCTTTTTGGGAGGCAGAAGCAGCTGTGAGCCTACAAATTATCAGGTGAAGGAAGAAGCCTGGAGTTCTGCAGGACCCAATGCCTGCACTTTGGGAGCAGGTAACATTTCAGCAGTATTTCTCTGAAACTTGGTGTCTTCTTGGCTCTGTTTGACAGCATTCAGATTATCCAGAGTGGTTTTTAACTTGTTCAGTCTGCAGGCACCCACATTTCATGCCTTACAAGTTCCTGTACTTCTTGTCCTGGCTGAAGTATAGCTGTATTGTTTTCAGGTACAGAACATTGCTCATTTTTCTTTGTGTCATTTTTGCAGGTGTATACTTGTTTGTGCAGCATAATATTTGCTTTTTTAGCCTTTCCTTGTTGAATAGATGCTTCAAAAGCATTGCTTTGTCTCCTGTAGGAGAACACAGATGAAAGCAGCACACCTTGAGGGGGTGAGTTTTACAATACCCTCCAATTTGTGTAGGGGAGGGGGGTTGGCACTAAGAGCTGATCAGGGATGAAAGCTCTTGTCTCTGCACAGTTTACTTTTTTCCATCTGGAGAGTGTTGCATTTTGTCTCAATAATTGGTAATGTTCTCCACCCTGAGGCTGGTGGACCTGTATAAATGATAAGTGGAAATCTGAGGACCAATATTATGAAGCTAATTTAATTTGTAGGCATATCTTGAATAATTAAAGCCCACTGCCAGGCTGGCTCTGCTAAAGAACATGTTAAAACATCATCTGAATGGGGATTTATTGCTGGATGTATAGAAACAAGGTAGTAATTTTTAGCTTCTGACATCAACAACTGTCTTTAAGCCCCATTATTTTGTTTTTCAAGTAATAATGTTGCATGCTCCCTGTAAATGGACTCCTGTAGATTAAAGCTGATGTTCCCTTTGCTCCCATCAAAGCCATGCAGGGTGCAGAGGTAAAACATCCATGGTACATACCCAGGGGCAAAAAAAACCAAAAATGGAGAGGTGCAGCAAAGAAAATTGCCCTTTCTAATTGAGACAAGCAATATTTGGGGATAAATGTTATTCTTGGGACAACAAACCATGTCTTCTCTGGGCCACTTCCAGCCTCCAGCTTTGCATCAGCCTGCCTCAAGTGTCCACAAAAACCACAACAGCCCCAGCTTGCCCAAATAAATCACCTCCTTCTTACTGTTGCTGTTGTGTCAAACAATAGGAAAACAGTTTGTCTTTCGTGTTGTAAAAAAGGAAGAGTATTTAAACAAAGAAAAAGCAGCACCAGAGGGGTAGCAGGCTGCCAGAGGAATTGTGTGGCAAAAGATGTTCTTGTCATCCTGAAATGTCCTCATCTCAGCTCTTCTTTCATCTAGGAAAGCCATGACTGATGGTAATGCAGCAGCTTTCCTGCTGGGAACACTAAGTAAGAACACCAACAAATAAAAATCTACTTTTCACTGTCCCATAATTTCCTGTATTAAATGGAGATGATTTATATTAAGTTAGTATCTACAAAACCCTGAGAGCTTGGGCTTGAGTAATAACCCAGACACAGCAAACCCACAGCACAGTCGGGCTGTTCCACTCCACTGATCTCACAGGCAGCATCCATCCTGCTGCAATGGCCTTTTCAGGTGTCACTTTGGAATTTCCTGGGTAAAGGCAGTGCAGAATTATTGTTTGCTTTCAGGACATTTTGCTTGCTGTCCTGGTTTTATTGTCCTTTGGCACAATAGCTCTCTTCCTTCGGGATACACTTCACCTACCTGCTGGCTCAGCCAACTGCCTCTTCCAAAGGCAGGAGAGAGGACAGCAGTCAACCTGGCAGAAATCCTCTCCTACCACCCCACCTTGGTGTCACCTTTGGGAAGACAGACATTTCTTCTTAACTTTCAAAAAAGAACTGTTAACCACAGTTCTGGGAAAAAAAAATAATAAAAAAAAAAGCAATCCAAACGGTGCTTCAAAAGGCCAGCTGCAGTTTTACTTGTTACTCTGGTGTGTAAATCAATTTCACCATAGCTAACAGAAGGTGATAGCATGACCAGGATGCAAGTGGAATTTCTTTAACATGAAGGATTTCTGAAGTGGAAACAAATCTTGCAGATTTTAAAATATTTTTTATGCCAGCAGCAGCTGAAGTAGCAGTTACACCACTGATACTTTGCTCTGCCTGGACAGCACCTGAGAGGAAGATCCACAGTGCAGCCTTTGGCCTCCACTTATTCATATATTCTTATATATAGATGGTTTCTATATTCAAAATACACAGTTCTGTATTTACACATGTTTTGCATTCCCATCTGAAGCAAAACAATCCCATTTTTCAGACCTGAGCTCTGTTGCAGCATCCTTCAGTTCCGTGCTAAGGTTTTCTTTGTGCTTCTCAAATGTATCCATTAAATGTTTTATACTGCTGGAAATCTAGGGAGAAACAACTGACATGTGAGCCCCACCTCAGCAGCAACTTTGCCACTTCAGCTTTTGTCAGGAGTAAAAACCCCCATGATTAATGGGGGTGCAACTCCAAGGAGTTGTTTGCACTCCCAGATATAGTGAGTGTAGGGAAATGCCATTTAATCTGCTGTTTGCTTTAAATGTTTGAAGGTTGCTTATAAAAGCACAGACTCAAGCAGTGCTAAAACAATATTCTTAAGGCTATAATCTCCTAATTAAAAAATTCTGGGGTTAATCCTGGTAGTGTGAGGGTTCCATGCTTGCCCATACCCTCAGTTTCTGTGCTATTTACGCCATTACCCGTCGCTTGGGATTTAATTGATGTCTTTTTAAATTTTTTATTTCTTTTCTGTTGGTGATTTAATGTGATGCTAATTTTGCATTAACAGCAGAAAAAAACTGGCTTGATCTGATTGAATTAAAATTCATGGTTGTGGAAATCTGAAGGAGATTTTTGAGGTTGCTGATCTGTTGAAGGCAGGAGGGAGGATGTGTGAGGACTGTGACAAGACAGTGCTGTGCCTTTGCCCTTACCCCTCCCACCCAGAGGAAATCCCTAAGTAGAGGTGCTCTGCCTTTGCAAGACACAATTTATTTTCCCTGTTTTTGCCTAGAATTCCACCTTAAAGTATGCCAGTTAACAGTAACTCTTACTTTTGCCTGTGGTAAGTACTGTCTCGTGCCAAGCTATTTGTGTTTTAATTTCCATAATGCCAGTGATTTGACTTCTCTTCCCTCTGGTACATAAAACTAGTTCTGGTTAGATGTAACAATATTTAAACCACTGTTGTTTCCTTTCTATAATAGCCCATATTTAATGAAGTGGAGAATAAGTTAAGAAGTATGAACTGTTTGTAGATCTCTCTGTGTGAAGCAGAGGAAAATAGAATTGCTTTTTAGTACATTAGTGCCATCATTCCTGTGATTAGCCAGGAGTGGTCTGAGATGTTCATAACATGCCCAGAATCAATACATGCATCATCATCATCATCATCATCATCACCAAATGTTCATCTCTGAGGAGCCTCCTTAAGCCTGGACTTGACTTTGCCTCCTCCTCAAGATTTTCATCTTCTGACTCAGAACCCTGTACCCAAGAAGTCAGAATTAAACAGCTATTCCATTTAAGCAAGCCTGGACTTCTGATAAATTCAAAATCCTTTTTTCTGCAGTCAGTTCATTAAATTTTAACCTGTGCAGTCTTCTTCTAGGAGGCCTTTGAGCAGGATTTTCCCTTTCCCAGGATAAATGCCTTTTCTCCGGAGCTGCCGGGGTGTATTTACAAACAACGTTACCTGAGTTTTAAAACTGCTGAATACCATTATTTTTATTGGATTAACCTCTGACCTTTGTGGGCTCCAAACTACCTCAAAACATCAGTCATGAAGCAGACAGCCTTTTTTTTTTTTATAGCCACAGTTTGGGTGTAATTTACTTCATTTGTCATCTGCTGTAATTATTTTTCCAACGCTACATCTACTGCAGAGACAATATATGAATATCAATAAGCTGTGAAAAGCTGTTCATGAGAGGAATAATAATTTAGACACGTGGAGGTAGTTGCTTGCAATCCATTTGTTTTGAAGTAGAAGTTTCTTTATCCTCCTTTATTTTAGTCCTTTAATAGCACAGTGGCTTTTCCCACGGTGTGTGGCTGCTGCAGCCATTACTTAGAAGGCAATTTCTTCCAGTTTGGCTGATTTTAGCTGAAATGGGTTAAAATAACAAGGAAGTAATTTAAGCTGCCAACCTGAGCTGAAAGCTGATTCCACCTCATTGCATGCTTTGTCACTGGAAGGAAGAACAAACCTTTTTGCCAGTGCAGGGAACCGTAAGTAAATTCAGAGCCCTCTCAGTGATAAAAAGCCAGTAGGACTCTCAGTCTGAAGTATTGACCCACACTGATGTGTTCTTCAATAATTTCCTACTCAGCTTGCCATTACTACACAGGCTTTTTAGAGAATGGAATTCCCTGAAGCTTTTTGCAGTAAATTTGGGAAGCAGCCTAGATGTGAGACCTCCTTATAATTGCCTCTCATTGCCTTTGCTCTGTCCTCTTGGTTGCAGGTTTAGTGGCTTTTATGCAGCAATAAAGGTAATAAAGAAAGTGTTTACATCAGGTTTCTTGCTCTATCCTGAACACCTCTGAAGGGTCACCACGTCCCCTCTGTTGCAGGAGGCAAATCTGATGCCCTCTTGTCCTCCCCCACATCTCCAGCCCTGCAGAAGCCCAAGGTTTCATGAGCACCAACAAAATCCATCCTGTCTGGTTTCAGCCTCCTCTTTCTCCTGCTGATTTTCAGTGCCCTGCCATGCAGAGCTCTGTCTGGAGGGCTGCAGCCCAGCTCAGTGCTCTTGTTCTTGGCTGTAGTCTGACTGTTCCTTCAGATCTCCCAGTTCTTACATCTCCTCTTTTCCTTGGCTGGTGGTTCAGGTGCAGTGAGTTAACCAGCTCTGCCTTCTCTCTTCTCTCTACAGACTTTCCTACCTGCACCAGGTGACTTCTTCACTTACTCCTAAACCATTTCCTATTCTTTTATCAGATTTTTTTTCTCTTCAGCTTTTCCTGCCTAGCACAGTGCTTCATTTTCCAGCTATCAGCAGCTATTTGAAGTACACCAGTGTCACTACCCCTCCAGTCCTTCCAGTCAGGGAGATAACTTTCTCAGCACCTGCTGATCTCTTCTTGCAGCTTTCATCTCATGCTATATATTAGAGATTGTGTTTAACATACAATGCAGTTAAGAAAGAATATAACTTATTAAAACACACAGCAAAGCTCTGTATTCTGGGTGGTGCTCAATCAGTTGGCATCTTGAAGCAGTACCTAAGAGCAATCCAGTGTTTCCATCCAGGTAATACTCATTTGGAGGCTTTCTTGGACAAAACTAACCCCAGCAATGATGATGTAAAGGTTTAAGTGTTACAGACTTGCTGGTGGCTAGATGTAGAAATATGAGGACTAAAAACTGACATGCCCCTACCTAGGAAATATTAATATTAGAAAGAACTCTTCATTCAGGGATATTTTGATTCAGTAGCAAGGGAAAAAAAGCCAGAAAGAATATTTCTTAGTGCTGACAGAGATGTTGTAATAAAGGAGCAATAAAGATAATGTGGAATTTATTAATACAGACCTTGCATCATAAGAAGAGGTAATGAAGAAGTTATTAATGCAGAATGAAATTAGCACAGAGTCCTATTTGCCAGTGCTGCCTTACAGAAGGAATATGGGAAAGACTTTCAGAATTCTTCCAGAGAGAAATAAATGAGATGGGAGATTTAAACCAACCAACCAACCACACTTATTTATTGCATCCTGAGCTGCTTTTCATCAGACAGAATTTTAAATTGTCAGGAAAGGCCAATTTGTGTAGAAGTGCCAGATGGAGGGAGGGAGATGGAGTTTGTGAAACAAATTGCTGTGCAGCACATGAAGTTGCTTTCCTTTTGTTACATAGACTTAGAATTCACTATTTGCACATATATTTTTTTTTCCTGCATGTTCAGCACTCCATTTGAGAATTCTCCTGAGCTATTTAAGAGTCCTGAGCTCCTGCTGTCACTCCTGGCTGGCAGTGTGGTTGACACTACCAATGACTACAGTGGAACAACAGCCTGAGAGGAGGTGGTGGCCGTGCAGGTCCTCTGGTGTGTCCTGGAGCCTCTGACCAGGTCACTTGTGTCACTCAGGATCTAGTGCCAGTCCTTATTTTTGCACACTTAGCTTTCAGCCACATCAGTCTGCTGATCCAGACTCCATCCTTGGCAGTGGTTTTCGCTGGATGTAATGGAAGTGACAGAGGGACATGTGCCTGGTGGTGGCAGAGAGCAGGACTGTCCCTTGTGATGCTAACTTACTGTCCAGTCAAGCATGTCTGTGGGAGAAGCTGCATGGCAAAGCAGCAGTTTTGCTGCCACAAAAATCCCTGGGGCTTCTCTTGGACCTGGGGTTTCCACAGTTGCTCAGTGGTGGTCACACTCCTGTCTTCCCACCTCCTTCCTTCTCCCAAACCACCTGGAATTGAAGAGGTTCTTGGCTTTGCAGTCATTTGTTCTTTCCCAATTTTACATCAGTATTACATTTTTAGCACCTGCTTCCCAAGGTCCCAGCCATGTCTCCATGTGTTTCCCTGATGTTTGGCCACAACAACCCCATGGGGAGCTCCAGGATGGGGACAGAGTGGTTGGAGAGCAGCCAGACAGACAGGGACCTGGGAGTCTGGATTGCCAGGAAGCTGAAGAGGAGGCAGCAGTGTGCCCAGGTGGCCAAGAAGGCCAATGGCATCCTGGGCTGGCTCAGGAACAGCGTGGCCAGCAGGTCCAGGGAAGGGATTCTGCCCCTGTGCTCAGCCCTGGGGAGGCCACAGCTTGAGTCCTGTGTCCAGTTCTGGGCCCCTCAGCCCCTCAGGAAGGAGCTTGAGGTGCTGGAGCAGGTGCAGAGAAGAGCAAGGAGGCTGTGAAGGGATCCAGCAGAATTGCTGTGAGGAAGGGCTGAGGGAGCTGGGGGTGTTGAGGCTGGAGGAGGCTCAGGGGAGACCTCATCACTCTCTGCAACTCCCTGAAAGGAGGTTGGAGCCAGGGGGGGGTTGGGCTCTTTTCCCAGGCAACTCTCAGCAAGACAAGAGGGCACAAAGGGTCTCAAGTTGTGCCAGGGGAGGTTTAGGTTGGAGATTCGAAAGAATTTCTTTCTGGAGAGGGTGATCAGGCATTGGAATGGGCTGCCCAGGGAAGTAGTGGATTCTCCGTGTCTGGAGATCTTTCCAAAGAGCCTGGATGTGGCACTGAGTGCCATGGGCTGGGAACCACGGGGGGAGTGGATCAAGGCTTGGACTTGATGATCTCTGAGGTCCCTTCCAACCCAGCCCATTCTATGATTCTATGATGTCAGTGGGACTCTGAAAATCTACCAGAGGGTGGATTTGGGACCAGGATTGTTTTTGTCTCCCCCTTGCTCATGGGTTGAATTCTATTCCAACTTTTATTCTGGCAGTTCCCATGAAAAGCATTTGTTTTGTACATCAGGAACTGCTGTTTGTTCCAGGATACAGTCATTCCATTTGCAAATACAAAATGTACAAACATCCCATCCACTTCTGTAATCAGCACTACTTCCAAAAAAGGTCTCTTAAGATAATTATAAAAAGGTTACATCAAAGAGGAACCTTGTAAAACATTTTCCATCCCTCTTGAAAATAAACATGCAAACAAAGCCCTGGCTGGGGTGTTGATATTAATACTTTTTGCATCTCTTCCTTGGCTCTGTAAACTTTGGGGGGTTTTATCTATTTATAAACCATTTTTTCTTCCAGCAGTTTAAGTATTTTGGGTTTTATTTTCATTTATGAATAATAGACTGGCAAGCTGCTTTCTCTTCAGTTCTACATCTGCCTGCACACGTGCAGTTGTGAAAGAATTAATTCATTTTTGCTGCCCAGAATTATTTCCCTGTCCCTTGGAATGTGATACCTCCAGGAACAGGATGCTTCAACCATGTCATTGAGAGTAACCTCCAAAACTGGAGTTTGATGTGTTCTAAGCAGGACAATGAGATTGGTTCCTCCAGCTGTTGAGGTTTAGGGACAAGTCAGATATTTTGGGTTGCTCTGTAGCCATAATCAATATTCCTCCAATTACAAGAGCTTCTTTAATTACAGCCCCTAATTCTTGTTTTTTTACCAGGAAACCTGTGCAGATGGTGATTTAACTACATGTCCTTGGTTTTGTCTTTCTCTGACCTGCTTGAGCTCTTTAATTCCACTCTACCACTTGCCTTGCATCTACCAGTAAGAGCCTTTTTTATCAAGTGCATCTTGGTGATGGGTGTGAAGGATGATCTGAAATGATTTTAACAAGTGTTAATATGACCCCAGCCAGCTTTCCTACCAGTGCTACTAAAAGGCTGCACAGTTTTGGTGTCCAGATACAGCTGCATTTTATTATTTTCTTTATTCTCTATGTGGTTAGGATAATCTCTGGCCCATCATATGGGTTAGAAAATGGAGTTTAGGGAGAATAAAACTAGATGTTTTAAGAAAGGATAAAAATCAGCCTGTAGTTCCTCTGGTGGATGTGAAACTTGAATAGTCACCAAAATAACCTTCATGAAAGAGAAATCCAATATTTAGAAGCTCTGCAGAACACCTATGGATGGGTGTAGGTGATGAAGTGTTTCCTTGTGAAATAGCTTTTTACCCAGAGGAATAAAGTCAGGCTAAATTCAGTTTTGTTTCTTTATTACTTTAATTGATGGGATTCAAGGTTTCACTTTCAGGGAGTTTAATCTGCAGTCCTTTAAAAATACAACATCTCATCATTGTATGTAATGAAAACATTAATCACATAATTTTCTATTTGAATTCATTCATCCTCTTTGATTTTTTACCTTATTTCCAAGCAGCAGAGTTTATTGCAAACCTTTGAAAAACAGATTTTGTTAAAATGGATTATTTTTTTTAAGTGTCAGGAGCTGTCAAGCATTTTAGCATGATTTCCTACAGTCATTGCTCTTGCAAATTCAATTTACCACTTCACTAAAATGCTTTTTTTAAAAAAATATATAAAAAATATTGCATCTACCTGTAAGGGAAAAGGAGTTTATTGACTCAGAAATTGAGATAAGAGGTTCAGAAGTCTCCCTGATTAGATTTTTGGGGGCTTTTTGCTTATGTGTTTTGTTCTGATTGTTTTCTGGAGCCTCTTAGGTGAAGGACAAACTGAAATGTCTCCTTGAAGCATCACTTGTGCCTCCAAAAGCAACACTTGTGCCTCCAGCTGAACTGATCAGCTTGGCTTCCTCTCAGATTCCTGCACTTTCATTCAAGGCTATTTTAGGTTTTCTGTATAAGCATTCATAGCTCTCTAAGGTGAGTCTCATTCTCAGTGTTTATTTTGCAGGGGATTTCTTCCTTTCTATAAAGGGATGGATTAAAAATAGCCAGGATTCAATCAAAAGGCCAAGCAAGGCAAACTAATCTGGTTTTGAACTCCTGAGCTGGCATCTACACAGAGGGATTGGCACAGGGCTTTTCATGGGGCTTTGCAGCTGGCAAATCTACCTTTAACTACAAGTTTCTTCCTGAGTGAAGCCCAGCTTAGTGCTTATCAGTACTCATCCCCCCCAAATGAGCTTTTCTCAGAAAACAGGGAATTGATAGACTCTAAGTTTATTTGGTGATTTAATACCTACCTGTCAGGGCACTGCCTTATGCCAGGACCTGGGGATTTGCTTGCAGAAAACCTCCCAGGAGTTGGTGATGCTCTTAGCAGCAGCATTAACTTCTCATCTGTGATTTTCTGTCTCTTTGGGGAAATGGGGTGAGATTCTGTCTGTAACTGGACCCTGGTGCATCCATCTTTGGATTCCCATGCCCTGAAAGGCATTGGAATGAGGGAATGTTGAGGAGTCAGGTGTGTCCCTGATTTACCAAGAGCCTCAAGCACCTCTCACTTCTTTTAACCTCTTCATTAGAGCTATCCTGAAAGGCATCTCTCAAAATTCAGCTTTTCTGTAAGGAGTTTTTTGGTGCCTGGGCTTCCCTTTTCCTCCCTGCATACACTTCCTACCCCAGCAATCTCACCATTCTTTGGCTGCAGCACTGTACCACTATGTCAGCTTCAAAACTGGTTTCTCAGTCTTCCACACCCTGGGTGTCTGCCAGGTTTTTTTTCTCCCCCACCGTTTCCTGTTGGTATTTTATTTTTCTCTATTTAGATTCATTTCTGTCACACCCACAACATTCCCAAATCCTGGGTTGTTGTTTTTTTTTTTTTCTTCTTTTTCTCTTTATTGGCACCATTTCTTTCAGCCATACTGGGATTCTTTCAGCTGTTGTTTTCTCATTCTCTGTTTGTGTCCCAACTCCAGCCCACTTCTTGGTGCAGGAAGCACTTTCCTCTTCTAAATTCTTTTCTCACATTTTTGCCCTGTTCTTTCAAGACACTTTGAGCTGTGTGTTTTTCCACCCTGCTCTTCTCTTTTGCTTTCACCAAAGTTCATCCCTTTAGGATGCAGAATTGAAGAACAGGGAAGGTTTAGACAGGGTTTGGCTAGTAGGGAACAAGGCCTTGGATATGTCCCTCTAAGAATAATCCCCTGGGGTTTTGGTCTCTGGGATAAGAGGAGGACTTGAGGGAGAAGATGAAGGGCTGTGCTTTATCTTGACCACTCTGTGAGTATCTCCAGGTAAATGGTGAAGCTGCCTGACCTGGATTTTAGTTCAGAAAGCTCTGGAGAGTCCCAGGCTGGCAAATCAGCAGCATCAAGGGTACAACTGACTTGGTTTGGAGGAGGGGGACTCAGCCACAAGCCTTGCCCTGGAAAATCATTTTGAAACTCCTGAAAATACCAGGTGGGATGGGGCACTGCCAACATTTGCCCTTCTGCAAAGCAGCAGTCTCCCTGTGAAATGAAAGCACAACCAGCCTTTAGGATATATTATTTTTTTCTCAGTTTCAGCTCTGTTTCCCTTTAGAAACGTTGGCTGAGGTTTGCTTAAATTTCTGTTTAAATTCCTGGAAGTTAAAGGCTGAAGATTTTGGGGACCTTGCCAAAACATGAAGCTTAGTTGCTTGAGTTGCTTCCTTCACATAGTCCTGATAAACAGGTGTGTGTTTTTTGTTGTCTCAAGACTCCCTGTGAAATCTGAAAACTTCAGGCTGTGTCACTTTAATATACAAACATGCTAAGCAATACAAAAGGCTTAAAAATCAAAGCTAGGCTGTTATCTCTTCAGACCAGGAGCTTTTTCAAGGAGGTTCTAATGCAGAAACAGAATCACTTCCAGTGGGTCTTTGAAGTTGTGGTTTTTGGTTTTTTTTTTTCCAGTGTGATACCTTGGACATTTAATCAGTGCTGGGGCTGCTCTCCAAAATAGTAAGAAATTGCAAAGTGAAGCAGGAAGGGAAAGAAAGAAACTGTTTGAACATTTAATCAGTCTCACTTGATAGAGTCTGCTGGTTCTGTCCCAGTATGCAGCCAGCCCAGTCACGGCTGTGATTTCAAGTCTGAGGCTGCTGAAATGTCCTAGTTTAGGTGTGGTACAGCATGATGAGGTCTGGAGATAGAAAAACTACCAAAAGAGATGAATACAACATTTTCTGTAATGTTATCCTGAGGCTCAGTGGGTGCATTTTGGGTTTGAGTTGATGAATAGACAGCATCTCCCCAGCAAGAGCAGAATGCTGCTCTTCACATCAATGTCCTGATGTGAAAAATTCCCTTTTCTCTGGGTAAATCTATTGAAAATTGTATTGAAATTCCTCTGCTCCTGTTGGAGGGAGTTTCTTTGCTTCTTAAGAGGGTTATGAAGGGACTGGAAGGCTGAGAGACCTGGGGCTTTTTAGTCTGGAGAGGAGATGACTGAGAGGGGATCCAATTCATGTGTGTGAATATCTGAGGGCTGAGCATCAAGAAAGGGACAACCTCTGCCCAGCTGTGCCCTGTGGTGGGACAAGGGCCAATGGATTAGAGCAGAGGAAGTTCCACCTCAACATGAGGATGAATTTCTTTACACTAAGGGTTCCAGAGCCCTGGCACAGGCTGAGCAGAGAGGTTGTGGAGTCTCCTTCTCTGGAAACTTCCAAGACCCATCTGGATGCATTTCTGAGTGAGCTGCCCTTGGTTTGGTCCTGCACTGCCAGGATTGGACTCCATGACCTTCAGAGGTCCCTTCCAACCCCTGGCATTCTAAGATTCCATGTGTTTAATTTATCTGGTTTTGTGTTTTTGTCCCTCATCAACATTTAAATCTGGCAGCTAAAACAGGATGTTTGGAGCACTGGATCCTAATCCCACAGCATCTCACTCATTTGGTTGAATAATTTCATCCCCCATTCCTCCATCCTTTCAGTGATGCAAACAGCCTGAAATCTGCTTGACCTTCTGGCTTGTTAATAAGTGTGATTAACAACCCCTTGTTGTAACGAGCCAGAGAAACAAAATCACTGTGTACATTGGTGTCTAATTAAACCCTGTGTCTGGAAGCTGTTGTTTAAACAGTAACTTACATACTCCTACCACTGGTTTCACCTGTCCTTTTTCTAAATTCATTCCCTTGTACTTCCCTCCCTTTAAGCAGTATCTTTTTTTCCCTGTGTTTATCTCCTTCCTCCTTATTTTCCCTTCTTATTTAACGTGGTGTCATTTGGCTGGTCAGGCACTGAAGTGATGTGAGCCAGAAATCCATCCCAAGGCAGATGCCATTCTGCTCCCACTGCTGCCTCTGTGGACGTGTGCAGGGAAAGCATCAGGGCACAGCTGAAATCCAGGATGGATAATGGAAATTCAGGGATGTGCAGGAAGGGCAGACACTCCTCAAAGAGAGCAAGCAAGCAAATTGGCTCTGCAGTTAAGGGGAAGGTTAAGAAAAGGAGGTAGAAAGCCCCAGAGGCTTCTCCTGAACTCTTCACTGGTGGTCCACTGCAATCCATGGACCCATCTGCTTGCAGGGATTTGGGCTCAGGGAGCAAAGATCAAGAGAAGTTCTTTTTATTTTCTTTATGTCCATTTTTAGAGGGAAGAAATAGTAACATCCAAGCCTTGGTGTTTATCCTAAGTGGGGGTCTGATTTATGCCTTTCCTTCTCTCAAGGGTCCTGCTCTCAGTGTTTATGCAGGGAAATGGCACTGGAAAATGAATATGCTTTGGAATCTATTTATGGATTCAGATTGGCTGCTCTTCTGTTTAATGGAGTCCCTGCCTTTGAATCTGTGCCATTTAATTAAGTGGTTTATATAATTACTCTCTGCCATCAGTTCTGTCCACTCTGGGGTGTTTGGGGTTTCTTACTGAAGAAGGGATTTTATTGAATGCTGGTTTGTAAGCCCTTCAAGCTGGCAGACAAAGCAGCACACAGAAAGGAGGAAACCCAAGTCCAAGGCACTTTCTGTAGCAGGTTGGACTGAGTTCAGTGGGGTGAGGTGCTGCTGAGACCACTCTTCTTCTCCTCATTTGCCAAAATTTCACTTCCCTCTCCTCCTTGTAGGAAGAGGAGCTGCCACCCAGCCTCTGCCTCAATACATGGGGAGACAACATCTGTGTGGTCTTGGCAGAATAGCTCCCCTGGCTCTCTCTTTCCTGTAATCCTGGATGTATTTCAGGCTTGTGGGAGATCTGACCCTCTTTCCATGCAGGTCAGACCTCTCCTTGCCCTCCATGGATGCTCTCTCTGATGTCATTTGTAGCGTCACTTCCCTCAGAGCCTTCTCTGCTAAACCTGTTCAGGGGGTTCATGGTGCTCCTCAGAAGGAAAGGTTCCCACTCAGCAGCAGGTGCTGTGGTGGCAGAGCAGACTTTTTAAAGCAAGCAGGTTCTCCAGGAGAATTTAGGGGGGACATCTTCCTTCTGACCTCAACAGAGGCCCCTGGGTGGAAGACACATCTCCAGTTTTTCCACTTGGCTTTAGCTTGGGCAAACTGAGACAGACTTTTTCTTCTCCTTCTGTAACCTTCACAGGTTTTTCCAACTGTTTACCTTCCTTGTTTTCTTAAACCCTCAGCTGTCTCCTTGAGTCTCCAATTCCAGGGATAAAAACTAGAGAGAGTTTTCCAGTGGCAATTCCAAAATTACTTCAATCAATCATTATTATTCCCCTATTTACACATTTTGGGATCCCAGTATGTCATAATATAATCTTAGGTTTCAGCTGCTTATCACCCCCACATGATCACAAAGTCCCAAGAGGGAAAGGAAAATCTTTTTTCCTGGCAGACTGGTGCTGCAGTGGCACCCAGGGAGAGGAGACAAAAGTTTGCTTTATTCTGGAATGGCACTGGATTAGTTTTACATAAACTGTGGCTGCAGTGCTTTGCTCCCAGCTCATTGTTTGCAACCTGGGTCAATACAGTGGCCTTTGCAAATCCAAAGAGAGGAGAGGACCTAAGCTAAAGAGCCATAAATTCATTCAAACAGAGCTCACTGAATCTCCAAGTCATTAACTGCACAAATTTTAATTTCCATATACATGGCTAAAGGAAAATGTCAGCAGGCTCCCTCCTAAACTGTCTAAAGGGCTACACAGCCACATTTTCCTTGTTAACTCTTTGTGTGCAGGGTTTTTTCCCAGCTTTTGAAGGGACAGCAGGGACTCTGTGAACATGCCTGGAACAAATCACAGTCCTGGCTTCTCTTCATTTATCCCTTCTTCTCCTCCTCAGAGAAGACAACACAGCAGAACTGCTTGGATTAACCCCCAGGCTCTGCAGCTTCATCTTCTTTCTTTCTCACACTGATTCTCATCTCCAGCTCCTCACAGCACTGGATGTAACACAATTATTAATGTCATTTCTTAATGCAGAATTTTTGTAAGGGCACTCACAAGAGAAACAGGGATCTAAATGAAAGTTTGGAGCATTAGACTTGTCCTGGGTCTTAAAAGCCTTATCAGGACAGAACTTGGCTGCTGTTGGGTACCAGGGGACATCATCTTATCAAAGCTCCTGCTCCAGAACAGAAGTAGGTAAAAATAATAATATAATAACAGCAAAATAATAGCACTTTGTATGTTAACACCCCGTGGTTGTTTGAAAAATCCTGTCCATGTTCTACTTGCTAAGCTCTGGAGTTTTGAAATTGTGGTGGAATCCTTTACAGAAATAACTCATTTGGGAATGCTGGGCTCAGTGTTGGGAAAAGCAGCAATGGGAGCCTTGTTCCTGGGGGAAAATGCCCCCAGAGAAGTCATGTAGGATCCAGGGTGTGTCTGATACTGTGCTTCCCCCATTCTCTTAAATCCACAAAAAATTCCTGACACATTTGCTTTTAGAATGAGCCATACCTGTCTTCCACACACAGCTGTAAAAGGGCAGGACTTTTATTTACCTTGTGCCCTGAGGAGTGTCCAGCAGAGCCTTGGAACCCAGAGCAGGAGGTCTGAGCCAGCTGGACACACTCCTTCAGCTACAAAAAACAGTCAGGACTGCAGCAAACCCATCTCCCAGGCCTGCTCAGCTTCCATCTGAGCAAACATCACACCATGCAGACAAACAGATGGTGAATAGCAAAGGACAGAAGTTCCTGGGATGTTCCTGCACTGGGCAGCATAGGAAATGAAAATTCCCAGCTGGATATAAGGTGTCTTTTGTGCTGGTCTCTTCATCCATCCCCTTGCTCCATCACAGGGACATCCCAGTAAGAACAAGCACCCTGCACACGTGCTGTGGAGCTGAAGCTATTTAAGGAAGGAAGCATTTGCCAAAACTGTGACTTTTACAGTGGGAAAAGCAGTGTTTTGTTCCTTAACTTGGTTCCCTAGATGAATTAAATTATTTGGATTATTTTATATATATATATTTTTTTTTTCCACAGAATAAGAATCTAAAAATAGAATGCAGGTTTCTGACAAGATGGTTGAGTTTTGGTTAAATTATAAGCAGGTGAAGACAGAGTGATTTTGGTCTCCTGCACAACAAACTAATTCTTACAGTGTTTCAGCCCAGACTGAATCTCTCCAGTTCTTGTTTTCTGCTTGACAGAAAGTGATGTCTCTAAATCAGGAGAGACCATTTAGATTAAAATATTCCTCTGTACTCACTCTTCCTTTGCTTAGAGGGAGAGAACAGTGACAAAGAAAGAAGAATGCCTCTTGCTGTTTAATTGAGTTTAAAAGGCTGTAAATATTTTTTTTTTTTACCTCAACTAAAGTAGCAGAATGAAAGGCTTCTGGTAAAACTGAGTTTTCATAAATCATCTTGGGTCCTTTTGCTATTTGGCAAAGCATCTGCACAGAAACACCTGTAGAAATCCCCCAGAGGGTTTTTTAAGGCACTTTCATTGCTAATGAAGGCTTTCATTTCAGGTTCTGCATTGATGCAAGGTTACAGCCATGAAGTTTTAACCATCCTTTGGTCAGGGGTTGCACAAAGTTGCAGTCCTCTTGCAATACTGATATTTTTTTTTCACCTTCCATGCTGAACTGGAGCTCAGTAAAACACAAAAGTGCAGAATTTTTCTGTATTTAAAAGGGTTTGATGCCCAGCTTGCCAAATGAACACTTCAGTACTTTTTAAAGTTAGTTGCTCAGGATATTTCAACCATTATTTTCAGTGTTGTTTCTCTCACTTCTGCTTTTTTATGCCAATAGAAGGAAAAAAAGGGATCCCCCATTGCTTAGATGTGATTGCAGTAATACCAGGAAATGTCTCAGGTAATCCTGGCTGGGTGAATTTTTTCTGGCAGGCCTTTAGCAATTGCAGTCCCTGCTGATGTGGCTGTATAGGCATTTATATTTAGTAATCACTTCCACCCATAAATTGTAATTTGGGTCCTAGTTTTTTCTGCACTGGTAATGGCCAAGTGTTTTCATGCATTTTTAAACCCTTTTTAACATATCCTAATTTAATATTCAGCTCATCTGTTTTAATAGTTACAAGCAATTAGCATAAAAATCAGGTTCAATCTGACATACCAATTTCTTTTTTTTTTTGTTAGTAATGATTTCAAACATATTTTGCTTTGTTCCATTAGCTAAATCAGCCTTTTGGCAAAGAGAGATACCAGTCCCACATGCCAAACAGTAATGTCCTTTCCATACAGCCCTGTGGAGGGGGGAGTCATAATTACTGCTGCTCTTTTGTGTCTCTGCATCTTCCAGGCTTGATGAAATCCATCACCTTTACAAGAAGTTGCAGCTTCCTATTTCTTCAAACTAACAAACAAGTAAAACAAGTGCCTTGTCTGGGGCTAATTTTCAGTGTAATTTACCCACTAATCTTAATTCTTCTCCTAAAAAGGACATGAATAATAACAGCCTTCCTGGCACAACCAAGACTCAGAGCTTTTCTCTGTGCATATGCAATTTAAGTGCTAATGCATTTCCTTTTCCCAGGGTAAGAACTCCTCTTATTGTTACCTAAACAAGCAGAATAAATCTTCTGGGGGGAATAATCCCAAGGTTTAACACTCAAATCCATCCTGTTGAATTCTGTGGAAACGTTTTGACAGAGTCCCAGGGAGATGGGAAAACTGGAGCAGGTTGGTAAAGAACTTGTCCAGGGGCCTTTGGCTGGCTCTGAGGATGAAGACTCCACAGCCTCTCTGGGCAGCCTGCATTTGACCACCCTCAACATAAAAAAAGAAAAAAAAAAAAGGGTTTTCTTAGGTCTAAATGGAATTCCAAATGGAATTCCTTGGAGTTTGTGCCCATTAGAACTTGGCCATTCACTGGACACCACCAGGAGGAACCTGGCTCCACCACTGGTGTTTGTACACATGGATAAGATCCCCCTGAGCCTGCTTTTTGTTACCTCTCTCAGCCTCACTTTGTACCACAGCTACTTCAGCCCCTTCATCAGCTTCATGTCCATCCACTGCTCTCACTCCAGTATGTCCTGGGAAGCCCAGCACTCCAGGTACACCTCCTCAGTGCTGAGCAGAGGGCAAGGATCACCCCAAAGTCCTGCTGAATGCAGCCCATCCTGCTCTCTGCTGCTGGATAATTATAAATTGCAGGAAAATGATAAAGAGCTGAGTGGGTATATTCATAAGGAGAGCTGTCCTGGCTCCTGCAGGGATGGGATATTAGTAATTCCATCTAAGGATGGAGAAGTGATGAATAATGGTGTTCAATTAACCATCCAGAGAAATTAGACTCAGTTGTGGGGTGAAACTAAGAAACTGCAAGAAAACTGTAAGAAACTGCAAGTCCCTGTATCTGATCTCACACAGCATTGGTCCTAAAAGAAACCTTAGGGGCTGCATGAACTGTAGGGGAGATTTTAAGGCAATAGGGAGCCCAGAAGCAAATGGTTAAGAAAATGGTGTTGGTGTTAGTGAGGCTTTGCTGTGATGGTTACCTCCAAAGAGCAAAGCTGGAAAACAGGAGGTGAACTCTTGGAAAGATTAGAGAGGGTGCAGGATAATAATGTGACATGTAATAACTGTGCCATTCAGTGAGCTCTGTCTGTTGAGTTTATCAATGAGGAGATAATGGAGTGATTTGATCAATTTGCATGCATTTCCATGAGAAAGAGGGGTGTAGGTGAGCAGACATTTTACTTGATTCAGTGCCTGAAAGTCAGAGATAATAGCAGAGTCAGCTTGGAAATAATGTGAACATTTTCTCTGGTCTGTGAGTTTCTCCTCTAACAAAAAGGATAATTCACTTCCAAGGGCTGTGGGAGAGTCCCTGGCTCTGAAACACTCACATCTTTTTCCAGATGCCTTTTTCATTCAAACAATGAGACAGGGAAGTCCTATGGTCCTGATCCGAGATGCCAGACAAGATAATCTTAATGTTCCCCCTTGCTTGATAAAATTAATCTTTTAATTAGGCACCCAGATTCCACAGCACTCCCTGTAGCTCTGCCAACTGGACTGAAGTCTCTGACAAACCCCTCTCTGTGCTTTGTTGCTTTCTCCAGTTGTTGAGTGTTTGGTTATATCACATGGAGCAGATTTTCTTGATTTTAATTAATTTAAGCAGTTCTTTAAAAAACAAAACTAACTTTTAGAAATATTTCACCATCCAGCATCTCACTGGAAGGTGGAAAAAAATTGGTTTGCATTTATTGATACCTCTTCTGATCCTTGTCCTGGATCAAGGAGGGCCATGCCAGCCCTGGTGTGTACACCCCCTGGAATGTCACCCTGTTTGGGGTGACACTGGGGGGAGTGGGAGGGAGAACAGAGGTGGGGTTTGTACCTTACAAACGTTGTTGCCTTCCTTGCTTCTCACTCAAGGACATCTGAACAAGTCCTTTGAAGAAGTGAGTGATGAGCACTGTCTCAAAGACTCCACAGAAATGCCTGACTTAAAGGCCAGAGATCATCCTCAGGTTTCCTTTTCACCCTTTCTGTTTTCTGGGGGGGTTATTTGGGGTTGATGGAGCCAGAAATCCCCATAGAGGCTGCATCAAAGGAGATCAAGCTCTGTGCTCAAAGCAGAAAGTCAGAGCAAAGCTCCCCAACAGATGGCTTTTTCTTCCCAGCTCCTGGCCACCAGCTCTCATTGGGCAATTCATTATTTTCTGCAGCTGAAGCAGCTGTGGATTACTGTAATTACAGATTTAATACATCTCTGACAATCCAGAGTGAATACTAATTTGAACTTTATACCTCTCCTTGGAATAAGGTTAATTTTCTCACCATTATATAGCTTCTGATCAACTCAAGATGTTTGTGAGGCTAACATTTTTCCTCCTAGGGAAATAAATGGTGCATGAATTGCAAAATATTAGTGGTGGGTTTGGTGTTCAGTCTTGTCCAAAGTCCTGAGAGGGAATTCTTGAGTTCCCCAAATGTTTTCAGATAGTGGGCTAATAACTTCCTTCTTAAATTGTGGCTTTGTCTTTCCTCAGATATG
Organism: Calypte anna; assembly: GCF_003957555.1. Classification (NCBI taxonomy): domain Eukaryota; kingdom Metazoa; phylum Chordata; class Aves; order Apodiformes; family Trochilidae; genus Calypte; species Calypte anna. The sequence continues at coordinate 23,540,524 of NC_044255.1, forward strand.
TACTGATCAATACTAAATTATTTACTCAAATATTTATTATGGAGAAAAAGAAATTACACTTTTTAACAGTAATAATAAGCTAAGTGTACCAAAAACTTGTGTTACAGGAAGAGAAAGGGGTCTCTTCGGGCATGTTTGTTCTTTAAATAGTTTTAGAGGGCAAACTGTTTGTCTTGGTGCCATTTGTAGAGCTTGTATGATCCTCTTGAGAGCAGAGATTATGTTTTGCTATCCTAGGTTTTCCTTTTGAATAACTATTCATAGCCTCATGTCCTTATTCCAAGAGGGTTTTTTTTCCCTCAGCAAAATCTCCCTGACTTCAGCAGAGTCCTTGGTGCTGTGTGCTGATGGAGCAGACATGAGATGTCAGACCTGGGGCTCCTGGTCCTGTATTCCTCTGAAATCCCTTGAAGTGGCACATGGGGGCCTGGAGACAGAATTTTTGGATCCAAATCAACCCCCACCAGCTTCTCCTGCCCTGCAGCATGGATGGCTTGAGAGGGTGGTGTGTCTGGGGGAGGCAGGGACCCAAAAAACATTCTTGAACCATTTCCATCCTGTAGCAACCACCCTGCAAAGCAGGAGGAGGCCAGGAACTCTTACAGCTTTAGGACTGATGTGGGGGTAGCAGTAAAATGAAAATAAATGCTCTGAACCCTGCACTGAGGGGCTGAGCAGGGCTTGGAAAGTTGAGTTGACCCCTGGAAACAAGAGACATCTCCACCAGAATGAAGTGAGTCAGGGGGAGAGGGATTTTCAGGGCTTTTATTTAATCTGAGATGTGATTTCTTTAAACTAGCAACCTGATTTTATATATATGTATATAAAAAATATTTTTTTTTTTGTACTGCACTTTCTTGAAATAAACAGGGAAGTTTTATAGCATTGCTATAAAAAAAATCACTAAAGGACTCTCTGGAATACATTACTTGTCCACAACCTTATTATGCCCTGCTTTTTACTTTCCTACTGGGAGATATCTAATAAGTGCAATGAATTGTGGAGGTGGTTTTTTGTTTTTTGGTTTTAATGTGAGTCCAGAAACCTGGATGTAAAAGTATTTTTGCTAAGGAGTGTTGGCCTGAAATGTGGACTGTGAAATCCTAAATGGGATCATTATTTATTTCCAATAGCACCTCTGACTGAGATCTTTTCTGAGAGCTCTGAAGTGACTGAGAAGCAGATGAAGGTCAGATGGTGGCAGTGACAGATTTCCACACCCCACATCCACTCCTGGGGAGCACCAAACACTTGTGATGGGTCCAGTGAAACTCTGGAGATGCCCCTTAATCCTGGCAGATTCCCTGAATTTCTTCATCTGAAGAATTCATTCCCTGAATTTCTAAATCAGCATCCTGATTTAATTTTCTCAGGGAACAGGATCAAAGAATTGTCAGGGAGGTGATCAGGGGCACTGAGAGATCCCCTTTGCTCTGCACCTTACAAACCTTGGTGCTTTTGTGTGCACTGAATCTTTTATCCCATTTTTCAGGCATCAAAGTTCAACTGACTGGTCTGTAATTCCATTTCTCTCCCTTTCTACTATATTAAAAGCAGCCCTGACATTTCCCCTTTCCAAACAACATCTCCTCATCCTCTGTCAATTTGCAGAGGTAGAAATAGTTAAGGAAATAAGTTTCAGCCAGCTGGAACATATCTGATCTTTATAAGCACTTTCCAACTTGTTCTTTCCTCACTCTCTCTGAAGATCTTGGTTATTTGCCTCTGATATTAGCTGCCAGTTGAATGCAGCAAGGTAAAGATGGGGAGTGCTGTAGCAAAAAAAAAAAAAAAGGACACATAAAAGACTTCTCTTTTATGGCCTCATCTGTCAATAGCTTTTCTACTCTGCTGAGCAGTAAAGCAACATTTTGCCTGCCTTTATTCTTATTACAAATAGACTTGTAGAACATTTTTGTGCTACCTTTTGCTAGCTCAAAGCTTTTTTTTTTCCTTTAGCTGCTCAGTGTTTGTTATTCTTTTTATACTCACACTCTGTATATGTGTCCTTCATGAGTTGGAGATCACTGAGCAGTTTATGACTTAGCCAGATTAAATCCCAGGCTTTTTCTCCACTGGGATGTTTTCTGGTTCTCTGGGGAAATGTTTCAGCCCCATGGTTTCTTTTCCCCTTTGACTTGCAGCTCTTGGGCCTTTTTTACTGTGAAGCTCAGAGATCTCCAAGTGTCCTTTCTTTAAAGTCCTTTCTCTTTATTATGTTGCATTTCCCCTGAAGAATTTTTTGGCACCTTCACCCAAGTTGGCTTTTGCCTTCCTTATCTCAGGAGGTTTCTCAGTGCTGGAGCATTCTGCAGCCAGACTGAGGACTTTGCTCCTGTCACCAAAACACTCTCCTTGGCTCTTGTCTTCTCAGGAGATGCTCACGGCCAACAGCAGCCAATTCGTTGTAGCCAATGTTTTCATTTGGCAAACTTGTCCTGCTTCAAAAAGTCTTTCCCTGAGGTCAGCCAGGTGAAGAGTTCCCCTTTGTCACCAGGAGAGCTCTGGTCTTGCCCAGCAGTCCCTGGTGTCTCATTTCTGGAGAAACAAAGTGGTTGTAGTGACCCTTTTTTCTTTGAAGGGGAGGGAAATGGATGAAAAGGAGAGGCAGCAAAATGCAACAGAGGAATCTTGAGGGATTTTAAGTCCTTCAGGGGAAAACATCCTACACCAGCAATGCCAGATTCCCAAGGGGATTCCTCAAGTGATGAAGTCTTCCTGTTTTTTCTCCTATTTTTTATTCACCCAAACCTCTTGGTGTCTTTATCACCAAGCACGTGCATAACCACACACTCACACCCTAACACTGGTTTTTTTCTGATAATCCAGGTACTGGGAGTGACTTTTGAAGGCTGAGATCAAATTCCTCTTGTAGTGGGTAGATGAGACTCTCAGTCTGCTGGCTGGGGATGTAATTACTCAGATGTGGCTGATCACCTTTCCTGCTAGGAAAGGAGAGGAGTTGGCATTGGTTTCATCACTGCTTGGGGGTTTAAATCTTTAATGACAAATGGCATAGGAAAGGCAGAGGACAAAGCAAGAGTGTTGGGTTTTGCTTCTCTCCTGGTTTGTCTTTTACTCAGGGCAGGATGGGTGTTTTCCTATCCCTGTTTACAGATATTCTCTTGGCTGGCACAAGGCATGTTTCAGAAAATGAATATGTATAAATTCTCCCTTTGCTCTCTGCTCTTTAGAATTGCTGCCTTAGGGAGAGCACAAAAATAGCCCCCCACACACAAAGTAAAACCTCTTCTCAAAGGAAACATTAAACACAACTGCCTGAACTTGGACTAAAATCATGAGTATCCAGTGTATCTTTTGGCCTTCTCTGGGAAGAAAACCACTACCAAAATGTAACATTAAATATTCTGTGCTCCTGTGGAGAGTTCCTTTAGTTTTCCCACAATCATTTCATCTGTCTCACGTGGCTTTGCTTGCAGGAAGATGGAACACAACTTCAGGGATATTTTAAGGTTGCAATTTAATAGGCAATTGACTTTGGAAAACTAAATATAAACCCAGGAAGAGCCTGTTGCTGAGTAGAGGTAACTTCTGGTCAGTCCCAGGCCTGAAATAATATAACCTTGTTCTGATTTATTTTTCTCTTTTGTCTGGAGCTTGGCAGGAAAGCTGAAGCACTGGGCAGCAGCCTTTCCTAGATCTTCCTTGTCCACTTATAACAGAGATAAAAAAAAACCAACCCAAACCCATGCCAGAAAGAGGGACTTTTTATTCCCTCTCCTGGTGGGAGTGGGGTGCTAAGCTGATGCTTAAAAGCTGCTTTGTGTTTGGATCTCCCTCCGAGGGGTCTGAGCCCCAGAGAGGAGTCCCAGAGGTGGCAGAGGTCCTGGGGAACCCATCTCCCTCTCCAGAGGGAGATGCTCCTGTTAGTTATTACCATTGGCATTTCTGCACAAGGCTCCATAACATCAGTCCAACCATGCCACCTTGTGTTAATTTCTGTTTCCTTAGGGCCCTCAGTAGTCAGAGGAAAAAAAAAAAAATATAAAGGATTTTCAGGGTGTGGGTGTATGGGGGTTCTTAAATACTGTGAAAAATTCACTGCTGTCTCCCCTGCTTGAGCCTGGGTGTGCATCAATAGCAGGTGAAGGCATTCCACTCTTGCCACTTTGCAGTTTAAAATGTAGAATAAAGACATTACATTTCATAGTTATAGATTCAAAGTCTGTTTCTGGTGAAGAAGTTGAGCTATTGGGGTATGTGTCTAGCCCAGCATGGGCAGCTCTCCCTGGACTGCCATAAAATCTTGGCTGAATTGTGGATTCTGCCTTAGGTCAGGGGAATTTGGTTCATTATATCCCCAACTCTGAAGTTTTGGGGGTTATTTTGGTAGTCAAATGACCTGTGGATTTTGCACCATGGACTTACTAGTATTAAGAGTGTTCTATTGTAAGGAATTAAACTTGAGAATGCTTTAAATTTAAAGAAAAAAAAAAACCCCAAACCTAACATCTCACAGCAAAATGTCTTCATTAAACCTTTGCTTCTTTTCTGCAGTCAGCAGCAGAGTATGTGAAGTCCAGGCTGCCTGAGGTGCTGAAACAACACCTTCAAGACTATGAGAAGGACAAGGAGAACAGTGTGCTGTCCTACCAAACCATCCTGGAGCAGCAGATTCTATCAATTGATCGAGAAATGCTGGAAAAATTGACTGTGTCCTATGATGAAGCAGGTACCTTTGTGCTTCTTTCTAAGCTACTTTTAACTGGGAAAAAAAATTATAAAAAAGTTGTTACCTTTCAGTCTTTCCTCCCAAATGTTGGTGCTTGTGCTGGCAAACTGCTCTTTGGCCCCAGAGGTAGGAGGTGACACAATGAGACATTTCTTTCTCCTAAAATCAAGTTGAGATAGAACGTTTTCCCCTTCAGTGAGTGCACACTAAGTAGCTGAAAGGACAGTTATTTTTCTACCAGCACTTGTCCTCTCTAACACTGATGTTGATTGATCTGGCCCTGCCTCTTTATTGTCTCATGCTGTGACCTCTTTTCTTCTGGTCCCTCCTTCACTGCTAACTTATTTTTGGGGTTGACTTAACCAAGAGATAGTCACAGAATCTGATTTTCAAGTAGGACACTACAGCCCAAACCAGTTGGTGAGTAGAGAGTGGAACAATGCCATTACAGGGGGGTTCAGTTTGGATTTTCCATCTCAATACTTGCTAGTATTTTTTTACTAGCATTTTGTTTCAAAGTCATTAGAAATGTCTTTCAGTTTTTGGATCCTCCACAGAGTGGTCCTGATGCATGCTCAGGATTTAGAGAATAAAAAAAGGAGATGCTGTTGCTGGGTTTCACTGACCTTCCACAGTAGTCACTGATCCCTGCCATGCCCACTCCCCTGAATCTTCCCAAGTTTCTCAGATAAATTGAAGTTAATTATGCAGCCTCGTAAAGGAAGAAGCAAACAAAAAGCAAACAGCCTTGTAACAGAAAAAGAAAAGAATCTGTACTTAGTGTGCCCCCATTTCTGGGTTTTTCTTAATCCCTGGTGGCATTTTCTTGTCCTGTTGTCCCCTGACAGCACCTGGCAGGGGGGTGTCCCTGGGGAATGTGCTGAGCTCAGCTCCCACGTTCTCCTGCCAGCTGTTTCAGGCAGAAGCTTCAAACTCCTAAATGGGTTTTTCATTCTCTTTGGATCCTGTTTGCAGCCACCAGCCTGAGAGCACCACTCTTCTCTTTGGTTAGGTGCCAACCTGCTCAAATGAGTTTCTTGTCACTAGCCCAGTTCTGGAAAGCCACCAGGCTGGTGTTCCTGTGTCCTGTCTGTACCCATGCTGTGGTGCCCTGAAGTACTTCAAATGCTCCAACTCTTATCAACTTTGCTCAGACTCCTACTCAGACTCCCACTCACCAGCAATAAGATTCTCTTAAGCTACTTTGATCTCAGAGGCACTTGAGCAACTTAAAATGCCATTTGCAGACTGCATGTTCTGTGAGCTTTTGTAATTTCAAATAATTACAATGCTTTATTACTTTATTAATTGTATTCCTGCACTCACCCCATAAATAAGCCTGATTCTCTTAAAATGCTTTGATCTTTCCTGCTCTTGAGCCCCACACAGTGCCATTTGCAGTCTACACATGTCACATACTTAAGGAGCTCTGAGTCCTGAAGGACAGCAGAGTTAAAATGAGGCCACAGGATATTTGTTTAATTACATAGGGCCTGTTTTAATGATGCATAAAAAACAAGCTTCCAAAAATGTTGCTTTCTGTTGCTTCCGTTTCTGGTTTTTTTAACACAGAATTTCCCAGCCCAATGAATCATGTAAATCTTTTTTTCCCTGCTTCAGTCACTTCATCTCTGCAGTCAGTTTGATTGATAGAAGTTTGTTAGGCAGGAGAAAATGCAGTGGAAGAAATTACTGACTCCTCTCAAAAAGAAAGGAAGCACTTTCCTCTCTTGAAAACTGTTTGGACAGGGGAAATAAAGATTAGAACTGCTTGAACACAAGTTTGGGGATTTATATCAAGCAGTGGAACAATCATGTGGAAAAGGGAAGCTACATAAATAACTGTGTTTAGAAAAATCCCAGCAAACACACATGTTGGCAGTGGAGAGGGAGCACAACTTTTACTGTGAATAAAAAGCCCAGAATTTCAGCTTCCTAATTAGGCTGACACCTCTGCAGGTGAAAACACAGAGATGGAGCCTGCTCCTCAATCTAATCATTTTGTTTCCTACAAAAGCAGAAATGGTGCTACCTGCTCTCCAGGTGAGCTCTGGCTGTGAGCAGAGCAGAGTGCCCAGGTGGCCAAGAAGGCCAATGGCATCCTGGGCTGGCTCAGGAAGAGCGTGGCCAGCAGGTCCAGGGAAGGGATTCTGCCCCTGTGCTCAGCCCTGGGGAGGCCACAGCTTGAGTCCTGTGTCCAGTTCTGGGCCCCTCAGGAAGTTCAGGAAGGAGCTTGAGGTGCTGGAGCAGGTGCAGAGAAGAGCAAGGAGGCTGTGAAGGGATCCAGCAGAATTGCTGTGAGGAAGGGCTGAGGGAGCTGGGGGTGTTGAGGCTGGAGAAGAGGAGGCTCAGGGGAGACCTCATCACTCTCTGCAACTCCCTGAAAGGAGGTTGGAGCCAGGGGGGGGTTGGGCTCTTTTCCCAGGCAACTCTCAGCAAGACAAGAGGGCACAAAGGGTCTCAAGTTGTGCCAGGGGAGGTTTAGGTTGGAGCTGAGAAAGAATTTCTTTCTGGAGAGGGTGATCAGGCATTGGAATGGGCTGCCCAGGGAAGTAGTGGATTCTCCATGTCTGGAGCTATTTCCAAAGAGCCTGGATGTGGCACTGAGTGCCATGGGCTGGGAACCACGGGGGGAGTGGATCAAGGGTTGGACTTGGTGATCTCTGAGGTCCCTTCCAACCCAGCCCATTCTATGATTCTATGAGAAGGGGACAGTTAAATCTGATTGCAGCTGGGTTGGTGACACTTTTCTTTCCTGAGTGCTTTGCCATGCTGAAGGCAGTTTTAATGAGAAGATCAAACTGCTGGTGGGAGCTGCAGGATGAAGGAAACAATCTTGAAAAATCAAACTGATGGAAAATCTTGAAGGTCCTTTCCAGCCTGAGCAATTCTGTGATTCTCATTCTAAAATAAAAGCAATCGTCGTGTAGGGGGGAAAATACAACTTCCTCTGGCAGGAGGAAACATTAAACATGAACAAAACCCATCCCAGGGAGCACTGTCAAGGGTTTGGTTTCTGTAATCATGAGCAGTTGGAGTTGTGCTACGTGGCAGCCAGGGAAACTGGGAAGTTGGATGTGCAAGCTGCAGGATACAGGGGTCAGGAGCTGAGTGTAGCAGGGGGCTGCCTGGAGGGGAGTACTTCCACAGCAAGGGTGCTGAATTCTCCATCCAGAAAACCTGGGAGCAGATCATCTCCATCCAGAAAACCTGGGAGATGACCTTCCCCATCCAGAAAACCTGGGAGATGACCTTTTCCATTCAGAGAACCTGGGAGCAGACCTTCCCCATCCAGAAAGCCTTTCCTGTCTCTCTTGGAAGAGCCATTTTCCAAGTGTTTGTAGAGTGTACACCCCCAGCTACTCCTCTGCCCCCAGGGATGTTTCCCAAAGCAGATGGGAATTCAGCTCCATCCATTTTCCAGGATCAAGCAGAAGAGCACTGAGATTTCTTGGGCTTCTGGTAGAGTTGTGCATGTTAGTTTGGCCTTCCTAGCAGCATGCAGCATTGCAGCTTCAATGGACTCAACATCCTAAGGCTGCTTTTTGGAAATCAGTATATCAGAGCTACCAGCTAAAATGGGTTCATCTAAAAATAGTCAAATGTTGATAAGATTTGCAGTGAAGTTTAACTAAGAAAGCTTTTCTAAAATGAAAGCAGGCCTGAAGTGACAGGTGGTTAAAACTCCTGTCATAATCTTTAAATCCCTTGGTTTATAAAGTGGCACTCTTGACTAGCTAAGGCTGGGTTAATTTTGTACATGAGTACTTTTTCCTGCTAAAGCTTTATTAGGTGTTAATCCTATTTCTCTGATTTATAGCATCTCTGAACATCTGGAGAGGTCAGTGATTGCTCTGTATACAAATACAGTTTAGGATATTTAAGGGCACTTTGGCATTTAACTCTTTGCCAGGGAGCTAAAGCCTGCAAGGAGATTCTGGTGGTGTTTTTGTGCTGTAGTCAATAGTTTTCTTCTTCACTGGATGGTCCCTCTCCCCCAGAGTCCTATAAAAATTGAGTTTCATCATTGTATGATAGAAAAAGATGAATTTCATTTTTCCCTGCTGTGAAGCACTCGTGAAAGATCCTGATATTTAGGCCCAGCATCCAGAGCCAGATGTCAGCCCAAAACATGTTTTCTCAGCTAATATTTGCCAGGGCCTCCCATGTTTCAGGGAGCCAACTGCAAGGAGAGAGACAAAAAGCTCCTGTGTGCCTCTCTCTGCAGGTACAGCTTCATCTGAAAACTCTGAGCCACAGCTGATTTGCCCCATATCTTGAGACACTTGATGTCAGCACCATAAACTTCCTCAAACAGCTTTTTATGCTGGCAGCCCATGTCCCATATGGCTGGAATACTCCAATTTTAACATCAAAGCTTGTTTGCTGCTGAGATGGAACAAGGCTCTGAGTGCCTTGCTGAGCAGCCCTTGGTGGGGTGCAGCAATCCACTCACTTCATTTTCTGGTTTGTCACAAACCCCTTGACCCAGCAGATGTGTAACCACCAGCACCTGAAGGTGTTGGGCAACACTCTGCCTGTGCCAGAAGCTTCCTGATGAATAAAAATAAAATAATAAAAAAAAAAAAGGCAAAACCAGAGTGGCCTGCAGTGTGGGGGGGTGGCTTTCTCTCCAGATGAGGTTTGGGTTTTTAATTACTGATCTCCAGAACATGATCTAAACCAATTCCCTTCTCCAGGTCTTCAGTTGCTGCAGTGAGAATTTGGTGTTGTGCTTTTTCCAGAGAATACAGTGGGAAGTTTTACTCTTTGTAGCCAGATGAATACAGCTGAGTTTATTTAATCCCTGCCTTATGCCCAGTGATTTCTCTGCCATACACCATTTCTTTCACACATTAAAGCCATGTCTTAAACTTGATCACCATGACCCAGCACTCTGATTTTCTGCAGAGGGCCAGGAGCTACAGCAGCCATCTCAGAGCAGTGACTTCTGTGATTCATCTGTTTATTTTAAGCATCTCCTTCAGTCTCTGAAGAGTCATTTCCTAAACATGCCCACTCCTTTCCTTGGGCTGGGAATCAGCTCCTGCTAAAGGGTAAAACACAGGGAGGCAGCTCTGGCTGCCTAAGGGGCTCTATAGGTGCACAAAAAACCATTTAAATTACAGTTCAGGGTGCAGCTTCACTGCAAACCATGCAGCTCTCTAATTTCCTACTCTGAGGTCTTGCTAAAATACTGGCAAAGTTTGTAAACAACAGCCAGGCAGCCCAAGAGTATTTTATTCTTTTGCTCAGTTGAAAGAATGTTTTTTATTCATGTAATTACAACCTTTCAGCAGGAATAGCACTCTGACAGATGCCTACCTGCCTGTGAAATATTCTTCACTTCCTCATCAATTTTTTAGAGTATTCAACTATTGAAATTTGTCAGCTAGCAGGCAGGGTTTTTTTCAGTGAATACGTTTTCAGAACTGGTAAATAGATTTATGCATTTGGTAAAGCTAGAAGTCCATCTTTTACATATTGGGTGAAACCTCTGTGTGGTGTAGGTGCCAGGGTGACCCTCCAGGGCTGTGTCAGTAAACCAGGGATTTTTTAATCCATCATGTGAGCTGTTCTGTTCTTACTCAAGCATGTGGAACTGTTTGCAGCCTTGTTGTCTTATTTCCTTTTGGTGTTGAGACTTTTGTAGCTATTTAAACAATAATTAAAAGTTCTACCCTTGCAGAAAGAGGGAACCAAGACAGCTCAGCAGAGAGCTGAGATTCAGCAGTGTAAGAGAACAAGTTTTTTTAAACCATTTATTATTTCAGCACTAATTATTACTAGCTGAGCATTTCCTTTCTGGGCAGCTATTGCTTAAAGCTGGAAAGCATCTTAAATGCACAGACTTCTTCTTAGGTGCTTACTTAATTCAGGCAGACATTGTGGCAGAGTCAGTTCAGGTTTGCTCAGGGGTGGTTTGATGTCTCCTGCATTTGGAAGGTTATTCCCTCAACCTTCTGAAGGGGTTTTCAGGGACACTGCAGCATCACAGCCTGATTGCTGTCCTCCCAATTTGGCCTAATGAAAGACTGAAGAGGTATGCAAGCTCTGGAGAAGCCAACCACTCCTTGAGGTTTATTTTGCCTCATTTTGTGTTAGATTTCATTTGAAAACCTTGAGATTCAGTTGATGGGCACCATCTCTCCAGACAGTCACTGCCATGTGGCAGGGTCAGTTTCATACAGGTTTATCTCATCTTTTATCATTATTTCTTAAAAGATATCAGACAGAGACACCATTTGAAGACACAGCTTGATGGCAATTCAGTGCAGACAGGGAAGATCTCTTCCAGACCTCTGGGATAAACTCACCCATCTCAGCAGAGGTTTCTCACCTGCTGCTGGATGCAGAGATGAGACCCCAAAGGGTCTTGGAAGTAGCAGTAAAGTTTCTTCTTCCTACAAACCTGACAGACCACTTGGAAATCCTTATTAAATTTACCTGCTTCATTACCCAGACAAACAGGAACAGCATTGCTGTGGCAAGGGTGGAGCAGCAGCAAACCATCACCTTACAAAACCCTTCAGTACCCCCAGGACTCCCAGATTTCAGCGTGGAATATCTTCAGTCTCCCTGCTCCTGGCTTTGCCCTGGCACCTAGAAAAACCTCACATTTACCTTCTCCTGCAAAACCTTTTAATAGGGAAATCAGAGAGAAGAAAATGCACTGCAACAACCCCAAGAAGCTGGCACAGGCTCAGGGATTTATGATCTGAGGGCTCTGCTGCTGCCTTCGCCGGGATCCTCCGCAGCCTTTGTGTCCTCTGTCCTTGTGCCTCCTCCTTGGCACCAGCTCCCAGCTCGTGCTGATTCCAACTGCACAGCACACTCTGCTCAGCCACCATGAAGTCTTTTTCCATAGTCACCCTGAAGCCTTTTTCCATGATTTCCCTGTGTTTGAATGGAGAGGTGAACTGAGCTGTTGCTACCAGAGCAGGATGAAAGCTGGGAAGGGGACATGAACCAACTTGGGCTACCCAAAGCCCAAGGTCCTCAGAGCTGCCCCAGCAGAAGGGATTTGGAGCCAGGTGTCAGGAGGATTTTTTGATTCCACGTGTGAAGCATGAGCTCTCCAGTGTCCACAGGGTGAGCTGGATGATGCCTGGGCTCCCTAATGCCTTTCAGAGTGTTAATCAGGTCCTGCATGCCCTCTGGTGCCTTTTTCTTCCTGTGGATAAAGCAGTTTATGAAACCCATAGAGCTGCTGCAGCCCTGACTTCTCCAAGGTGCCTTGGCAGATACTAAAATACAGCACCAATAATCCTACCTGACTGGAGGAAAAAAAACCAGGCAAACAGCAACATGAAAAGAAAAAAAAAGAAAAGAAGCAAACCTATCTCTGCAGCTAGGTTTTAAATTTTCTGGTGATTTTCTTTGTAAACTGCTCAGCAGGGCATTATTCAGGCAGCTGTGTCAGGGGACTAATAGAACATGTGCTCTCAGGTTTGGAGCCTTTATGTTGGGAATTTTCCCTCTTGCAATTGCATTAAATCTGAGGGGGCTGACAAGAGCACGGTGTCTTCTAGCTCTGCACAAGGTTAAATGAGTGAAATAAAAATAAATGGAAAAGAAAACAAAGTAAATTAAGTTTGGTTTCTCAGGAAGTGGCAGACAGTAGCGTGAGGTCAGGGACTTGAGGGTAGCCCAAGCCATCAGTCAGGGACTGTGAAACAACTGATCCTTCCTAAATCACTTTGGAAATCATCTTGTTTCCCACCTTTCCCTCTGCTTCATTCTTTTTCATTCACCCAGCTGATCTTTGTTCAAAAGTACCATTTTTATATCAATTGTGGCAATAATGCCTATGTGTATGTGAAGCATTTTACTTTCTAAACCCCTGGGCTGCAGGGTGTTATTTACAGTGTTTTCCCTACTAGGAAATGTGTGATTTTTTATTTTTATTTTTTCCTACTGCAAAAATCCACACTGGAAGAGGAAGGCAACAGGAGAGGTGATGAGTTTACAAATGCAAATGTCAGGGGTAAAGCCTCTGATCTTCAGAAAGAGGCATCACTGGGTGGTGGATCACACAGGGGCTGTGGGTCTCTCCCTGCAGTGTGCCAGGATCCTTCTGGAGTTGGATTTGGTTTTATTTTCCTCCCCTGACAAGGTTCTCATCCAACCTTTCAGCACAGTCATCTCAGGGGAAGGCCATGAAGTGGTGGAGTTGCAGGGGGCTTAGCAACAAGTGGGAAATGAGATCCATTTAGATCTGCAGTGTGTCAAATTGCAAAAAAAGATATTTATTTATAATAAGTATCTATATATAAAAGTAATATATATATATTATAATAATAATATATATGATATAATACATCTGTCCTGTGAAAAAAATAGCTCTGGATTAGAGCTGTGCAAGACAGAGCATTAAGTTAAAAATAAATCTGAACCCAGTGCATCTAAACACAACTTGATTATTGCTGGCTACTTTATTTGTACAGTCATGGGACATTCAACTACTGGCCTGGGAACAGCAAAACAGAGGTTTGAACTCTGGGTTGGGACAGCAACAAGCAGCAGCTCTGAGAATTTAGTTTTAGGAGCAGAGAACAGAAACCTAAACCCTGAGGTATCTGCCCAGGAGCAAAAGCAGGGTGAGGATGGCAGGCAGAGCTGGAATGCCCCGTGCTGGCAGTGCTGTTAAAACTGCACCTTTGGTTAAAACAGAATCACCAGCAGGGTCCTTTTGGGTTTGTTTTGCTACCCATTCCCTCCTGTTGTTTTCCAGGCACAACCTGCTTGATTGCCCTCCTCTCAGACAAAGAGCTGACAGTGGCCAACGTGGGGGATTCCCGAGGAGTGCTGTGTGACAAGGATGGGAATGCCATCCCCTTGTCACACGACCACAAGCCCTACCAGTTGAAAGAGAGGAAGAGGATCAAAAGAGCTGGTGAGTCTGTGATGTTTTGGCTTTGGGTGGAAGGTTTTGCTTCTCTGCTCTCTCAGTAACACACTTTTCCCCCGAGGAAGGCTGCAGAGTACCAGGCTGAGGCCTCAGCAGAGAAAATCTTCCATTATTAATCCCACACTTTCCAGGGGGATGTCATGGGGCAGGCAGAGGAATGGAAGCAGCCTGACCTACCCCTTAACTGAGCCAGCATGGGGAGGAAGAGCAGCTTTCATCTCCAACTTTACTGTCCTGGTCAGTTCCCTTCTGATCTCCAACAAGGAGCAAATTACTAAGCAGGAGCAGGAACTTTCCAGGCTTCTTCACACAAAATGGTATCAGACACCTTGATGTGAGAGGCTGGGTCAGGAGCTGAGTGAGGCTGAGTTCCTAAAATAAGCAGAGCATGAATCTTAATTCCTCAAAAATTGGTTTTTGTTCCCCTTTAGTGACTGCTAATGAGTGCAAAGATGTAAACTGTAGCAGGAGTGTAGGGACAGAGCATAAGGAACAGAAACCTTTCTGCAATAAATCTTCCCAGCTTTCATCACTTGTCAGTTTAGCAACCTCCTGGGTTAAAAGTTACATTTGGATCTTTCAGTTTCATAGCCAGTTCTCCATGAATCTGTCTAAGTCTCTTTTGAACCCATTTCTGGCTTGGCCTCCCCAGCAGCCTGCAGCAGCAAATGATTTGATGAAGCAAAAAAACCCAAAAAAACCAAAAAACAAACTTCCACTTGTTTGAGTTAAAGCAAGCGATGAGCATCTATCTCCTCATGCATCTCCTTTCTGCCTCCAAGGCTCCCTCTGTAAAGTGGAAATAACAAGTTTTTCCCTGAGTGTAAACTGGTTTTAAAACCTACAGTTTATCAATATGTCCCCAGCAGCAGAAATGCCTGCACATGGGCATCCAGCCCTTTGCTCTCCCCTTGCTTTTATCCCCAAGGAGCTGTCAGAGCAGAGACACGTTCCCCAAAGGGAGGAATGAGCACAGAGATGCTGAGAAGGAGGAACAGGAAAATCTTGGTGTCTCAACTCTGCACTTGGGGGATGTTTTCCCCAGAAAACCCAAGGAATCTGCTCCTGGTGGAGAGCCTGAGCCTTGGGTATGGTCTCCATGTGAGGAGTGACCTTGACACAACCCTGGGTTTGGCTTGTGGAGAAGTTCTGGGTTGTGGAGCCACAAGGTGACTGCTGCTGAGTGAAACTTAAGTCCTTCACCTTGAACATAATCCTCTGAGCTCAGCTCTCACTGACAGGCAAACCCTTTGTGCTGTTGCCAAAAACTTCCCAGTTCTTGAATGCCTTTTCTCCTTTAGTGGCAGCCAGTGCTGCAGAATATTTGCTTTTCCAGGGGTGGTTTTTTATGTACCCTGTGTGGATGGCTCTACAAAAGAAAGCACCAGGAGGGCCCACAGCAAACCAGAGGAATTCAGTGGATGCTGGAGGCAGCTCAGGTTCCACCTGGCACCAGAGTCACTGTGTCCCAGGACCTGCAAGGAGCACACAGGAGAGCACCATCCATCTCTGCAAGCACAGAGGGGGTGCAGGCAGTGCTGTCCTCATCACTGAGAGTGAAATAACTCCCTAAAACTGCCTCTTTTAATGGCATTGGGTTTCCTCTGCCACTTCAATGCATCCAGCTGGTTACACTCCAGTTTCTCTCACCCCAGGCTGGGTGAGGAGGTGGCTGCAGAACCTTCAAACCCTGGAGCAGCAGCTGGATGAGGTTTGTGTCCCCTCTGAAGGGCTGCAGGTGGCTCAGCAGCACTTCCGTTTCTTGGCTCTGGAAGGAAACATCAGCCCCACGATGGAGGCTCCCAAAAGTGTTCATAACAACACCCAGCCAGCAAGGTTGTTTTTTTTTTGTTTCTGGGGGTTTTAAGACAAATCAAGTTTCAAGCTTTAAACACCAAGGAAGCATTAAGTGAAATGTAGTTCTCTCTGAAAGCAGAAGGAATTTAGAGATTAGATCAGCCAACCAGGGATGGAAATGCTGCTCTGAGGATTTGGTGTCTGATAAATAACCCTCAGGCTGAAGGGCAGAGCTGAAAACGTTCTGATAACTCCAGAGAACAAAGAGATTTATAAGCATGCCAAAGCAGGGAGCTTGCAGACAGAAAAAGCAACACTTCCTCTAATTCTGTTGCACATTTTAAGACTCCACGTTTGCAAATGATTTGTCCTCAGGTGACTTTTCATTCCTGGTGAGGTGACAGGAACGGGGCTGGGAAGCAGAGCAGACAGTGGCACCTGGATGCATGCAGAGGGATTTTATTTTTTGACCTTGAGCATCGGGTTGTCCCCTCCCTGGCCCAGTCAGGCTGTGCCAGCACCATCCAGGGCAGCATCTCACTCTGAGAATATCTTTTCAGCCAGAACAAACCTTAATTTTGGAGACTGCAAAATCAGTCAGATCCCACATTTCTCTGACTGGAAGGAAAATGTTGGTATTGGTTTGTTCACATCAGTTTCCTGGTCCTTTTTTGACACAGCTCACTCAAGGCAGTTTGATAGAAGAGACTCTAAATGTTTTTGGCACTTTTTTCTTCACTTTATATCTCATAAGTGAGATGTGAGTCCTGCTGCAGGGGGGGTTCAGTGTTGTTTCCTTCACAGATCTTCTGCAGTGGGGGAAAACACCAGCTGCACAGCAAAAGGAGGTGTTTGCTAACCCCAGAACAGGAAGATTTGCTTTCAGCACTTTTGTCTTACCAAAGGCAGTTGTGTGGTGCAGGAATAGCTGTGTTCAAGGCCTTGTCAGTGTCCCTGGGGGAGCACCAAGCTGCTTTGTTTGACAGCAGAGCCCCTGCTGACTCCTCTGATTCAGCCCTTTCAGCAGCCACCACCCAGCTCTTCAGGATCCTGCAGTCATGGAACCTGCCAAGTTGGAAGGGACCCATCAGGATCACCCCAGGGGTCACATCCTGGGAGCATCATCCAGACCCTTCTGGAGCTCTAAGATGTACTCACTCACAGCATCTCCCACTTTGGCTTTTTTGGGGTTTTTTTTTGAGCTCCATAGCATCTCAATCAGAGTATAGAATCCCTCAGAGTATACAGCAGGATGGATTTTGGGGCAGGAAGCCAGGGAAATGCTTTGATTTTTAAGGAAAAAAACCAAACAAACCAAGAGAAGAATTGCTTTAAGTGTTGGTGTCTCTCTCCAGGTGGTTTTATCAGCTTCAACGGCTCCTGGCGTGTGCAGGGGATCCTGGCCATGTCCCGCTCCTTGGGAGATTATCCCCTGAAGAACCTCAACGTTGTCATTCCTGACCCTGATATCCTTACCTTTGACTTGGACAAACTGCAGCCAGAGTTCATGATCCTGGCTTCGGATGGGCTGTGGGATGCTTTCAGCAACGAGGAGGCCGTTCGATTCATCAAGGAACGCCTGGATGAGCCCCACTTTGGTGCAAAGAGCATCGTGCTCCAGTCCTTCTACAGAGGGTGTCCTGACAACATCACAGTCATGGTGGTGAAGTTCAGGAACAGCAGCAGAACAGAAGAACAGTAATCACTGGGGGTCCTCTGCCTCACTCTGAACTTCAACCAAACAACTCTGTAACGTTTTAAACGCGGTAGGAAGCTCTAGGAAACGCCACTGAGGTTCTGCAGGGAAGGAGCAGATCCCTCTGGGCTTTGGGCTTTGCAATACAACACCTGCATTCTGAGTGATGATAAGAGTTCAGTTTGTGCCCACCGACCCATCTCCAGTGCCCTTGCTGCTCCTTAAATCTAACTGCAACCTCCCCACTCCCAAATCTTCTTTACAAACCCTCCTTTTGTGTTTGATTCCTCCCCTCTCCTTCTCTCCTTTCCCACACTTTCCTGGGGCTGCTCAGGAGGCTCAGGGAGCTCAGCAGCAAAATGACAGGAATGGTGCTGCCTGACCTCAGAGTGATGCTCTCTCTCCTCTCTCTCCTCTTTCTCACCTTTTTTTTTTCCCCTTTTCTAATCTGCAGTCAGAAGGGTGGATAGGATGAGGTTTGCCATTACTGCTGTGAAGGAGGAAGAGAAGCCAGCTATAACCTTGATGCCACAGAACTGGCTCTCTTGCTTTCTTTAACCTCCCCCTCTCCCTTAAATAAACCCTCAGCAAGCATGTGATTAGGGCTGGCTACAGAGTTACCTGAAGCCACACGTTTATTCAGCCTGTGCATTACTCTGAACAACATTTCTTCTATGCCACGTTGCATCCAACCTCACTCCAGCAAAATACTCTGAGGTCTGACACCTTCTAAATAAAAAAAAAACCAACCCCAACCCAGCTCTGCTGTGCTACAAGAACATCTGTCAGCCACCAGGACTCACCCTGACCTTAGGGGGTTTTGGCATGGACTTTTTGCAGGCATGTAAAGAAAGTGAAGCAAGAAAAAAATTGGGTTTGGTGGTGACTGTTTGGAAAATGAATCAAAACAGTGCATTCCTTAGAGCTCCCTAGATGAAGTCAGGCCTCCTGGAGACTTTTTATACCACTGCAGATTAATTTGTGGTGTTAACCCAGGGAAAACCCACACCAGAACCAGGTTTTGGAATGGTGTATAAATGCCAGGCAGTGTCATTGCCCTGCAGAGAGGAAAATTAATGTTAAATCTAGATGAAACAATGTTTAGATCTAACTTTCAGTATTTAATTGTATTTTGGAATCTGTGACTGCTGTAAATTTCAACAATGACAGTCTGAGGTTGCTGTGTATCTGATGCCTTGGCTGGGGGCTTCGTGATGGAGAGGAGCAGAGCCAGGGCCAGAGCTGCAGGTCAGTATTTTGGATGGCTTTATCCAGACAGTGTCTCAGAGTAATCCTTGGAATCCCCTCCCCACAGAACATGGCCCCAGGTGATCCCCTGAGGCCTCTGAGGTGATTGTGGTTGTCAGTATTTGGGTCCTGAGATGAGTCAGGATGAATGCATTGCCTGACATGGGCTGTGTTCTGGGGAAAGATACAGTGTCACTTGGTTAAAACCTGTCCCCTCTTCCTCATCCCCCAACAACAGCCTCCTTGGGCACACATCCCCCCCTACCAACAACCTTCCTGATCCTTGCCAGGACCTGATCCCACAGCCAGGAGGTGTCCTGGTCGTGCTGAGCAGCTCTGATGCCTCTGGAGGCAGAAATGAAAGAGTGAAAGAACACCAATTCTGCTCCCTGCTGGAGAAGGAATTCCCACCTTAGTCTGTTGGTTTCTGTTCCTGGGTTCTCTTCCCTCCCTTTGTTTGTTTGGGAACAGCTCTGGATTGGATGCTTTGCTGGCACCAGCTGGAGGTTTATAAGGAGCCTTCAGCAGCCTCTTCCCACCCCTGACTCTGAGGAACAGGGAAGTGGAAAGCAGAAGTATGGAAGGATTGGGACTTTTTAACCCTCTTGGACAGAGCAGTCAGTGAATTTTAAATGCAGCTTTGCAGTTAAACTGAGCAGCTCACAGGAAGTGTGAATAATTGCAGAGCTCCTCTGTTATTTTCCTTCCAACCCCAATTATTCTGTGATTCTATGGTTTTATTTTGAAAGGTATTTGAGGTCAGAAGGCTGTGGGGTGAAACCCTGGTGTGGTATTTCCATGGAGGTGTTTCCTCAGCAGTGTTCCAGCAGCAGGATGGGTGCTGCAGGCAGAGCTGGGGCTGTGTGGGGCATTTCCCTTTCCTTTCTCCTTCCCCAGGGAGGGTTCTGTTGTTGGGGTTCTTCTTTGTAGGACACTGACCAGGACATTTGTCTAAACAGCTGCCCAAGGAACAGGAGAATTATCCCACCTTCCTGGGAGCTGTTTCCTGGCCAAGGACATTCCTGCCTCGCCCCTGAGCTTTGGTCAGGAATTTACTTTTGGTTTTATTGCTTTCAAAACCCAGTTAAGGATCCTTTAGGTTTA
Source organism: Calypte anna (assembly GCF_003957555.1). NCBI lineage: Eukaryota > Metazoa > Chordata > Aves > Apodiformes > Trochilidae > Calypte > Calypte anna. Next base: position 23,559,973 of record NC_044255.1, read on the forward strand.
AAGGTGAAGGACAAATGGAAATGAGCAGCTTTGTGCAGCCTTCCCCACACAATGGCAGTGCCTACCTCTGCTCCCTGCCAGAAGGCTTCTAAGCACCTTGTAATCCCATTCTAAACATTTATAACTTCCCAATCCTGCAGATTTGTGCCAAATTCTGTCAGAATACTTCCAGCTGTTGGCTGACAAGATGTAAGTGATGTCCTTGGGGCTTCTGCAGCCCAACCAAGCCAGGGGCTGAGCCCCAAACAACTTGGGGGTGTTTTGGGTTGGTGGCTCCACACACAGCCATGTGCACAGAGGTGTTCAGAGAAGGGTTTGGTTTTTTTTTGCTGATTTTTTGAGCAGCTCCACTGCTCATCTGCTCCCCAAGGAAGAGCATCCCGTGGCAGAAAAATAATATATTTAAGGTGCTGCCAAAAAACCCCCCAAAAAGCCTCTTCCCTGGGGCCTGAGGTGAACAAATGTACCGTGTCAGGAGTCGTCTGAGGCAGAACTTAAAAAGAATTTGGGCTCTTCCCAGGGATATAATAAAGAGTTTAACTGACACAAAAAGTTTGAAACCTCCTGCCACCCATTGCCTTGCTGCTTGCTGGCTCCTGTCCTGTCCCCGCAGGGCTGGAACTGTCACCCCGGTCCGGTCCCGGTGCTCCGGCTCCGGTGGCTTTACAGCTCCTTCTAGCGGCTGCCCTGCCCCCAGCACCCTCCCCGGGCACTGCTCCTTCAACGAGCAGGTTTTGGGGTGAAAAACGGGGGGTTTCGTGTCCCCAGGGTGGCAGGAGCCCCGGTTTTCTGGTATATAAAATCAATATCCCCTCCCTGCTTAGCAGTGCAGGCGGTCTGGGCACACCGAGGTGGTTCCCCCGGGGAGGGATGGTGACAGAGACATCACCATGAAGGTTCTAAAAAGACAAAATTGGAAAGGAATGAGCCTGTTTTACTGAAGAGAGTGTTTAAAATATAAAATAAAGGCAAAGCCATCAAGGTCAGGGTGTTGACTGCTGACCTGGGAACAGGAGGTCAGGAGCAAAACAGTTTCAGAGACAAACTAACAGTGATGGTGGTGTTAGATCACAACAGTGAGCACTAAAGAGTGGTGTTTGCACCTTGAGGATGAGGGAGTTTTGCTGTTAGCTGCCTCAGAATGTCCATTTAACAGGTTACAGCTTTGCAAGCAGCAATTTGGGAAGTTTTCCCTTTGGGTAAGGTGAAGTTCTGGGTGTCCCTTGGCTCGGGGTGTCCACAAGAATCAAGAAGCTGTTAAGCAAAATGTCTGCAGCCAGAGCAGCTGGAGCTTACCTGAAACCTCCAGCAGAAGCTCACAGGGTGCAATTATTGAGGAAAGTCCTGAAATCCACTTTTCTGAGCAGGTCAGCTCCCAGCTGGCCTCAGTGCTAAGGAAGGACTATGAACTGGCTGAGCAATAGGGAAATAAAGCAATTTTTTTTTCTGCATTTAAATGGCAAACCTATTTTTGAGCTGGGGAGGTGCATCAGTGCTTCTAGGGACAGGGATGCTCAGAAAACCTCTCCAGCTTGTTAAAAAATTAAAAAAAAAACCCACTTCAAAAGCTGTTTGGTGGGAATATTTCAGTGAGCCACTTTAAAAGCACTTCTGGGCACTGCATCTGGAAAGGCTCAGAAAGGAGCCAGGCTCATGATGAACACCCAGAGCTCTGCAGGGTCAGGCTGGAGTTTTAGGAACAAAAATCCTACACAAACCCCAAGAGAAAGGAACCAGGAGGTTCTGGTGATCCATCTGGGTTAAGGAGAGCTTCCAGTTAGTACAACAGCTCTGGGTTCTGTAAGAGCCTCTTCAGGGTCCTTTGTAACATTTTTTCACTGGGTGCCAGGGGTGTTTTTAAGATTTTTATCTTTATGGTGAGCTCAGGGGAGACTTGGAAGTTTCCTCCCAGGCAGGGGAAGGAGTTCCAGAGAGGAGGAGCCAGGACACCCTGGGCTCACCAGAGTTAAAAAAGAAAACAACTCAGCAGGATGAATGCAGCCTGGAAAATTCAACTGGCAGAAAGGACGAGGTGAGCAGAGCTCAGAAAGCTCTCCAGAGGGGTCACAGGGGGTAAACTTTTTAAAGCCTTTATTTTAGAGTGTTTGGTTGTGGGGCTCAGGAGCCACCCCTGCCAAGCTCCCTTCAGCAGAGACTGCAGAAGCTTCCCATCCCCTCCCTACCACCTCTGCCTTAGGCAAACTGTATAAAAAAAAAATGAATAAAACTGTACAAACTTACCAAAATATCCACATAACTCAGAGCAAAATGGAGAGGAACCAATATCTGACAGCCAGAGAGCAAAGCTCTGCTCCCCAGACTCCTTCAACACAACCCACAGACACGGGGCAGGAATTCAGTGGCACAGGAGTTAAACTTTTAATTGAAATTTGAAAGAAATATGAGAAAATTACCATTTTTTCCATGCAGTTGTGGGCTGCCTCCAACGAACTTGCACTGTAGGGCTTTAGTAGTAATTAGAAAAAGAAACCAGAACTTAGGAAAATAACCCAAACCTTCCTTGTCCTGTCAATACTGTCATAGAATAATTCCCCTAAACTCACAGCCTGTTCCCTGGTTCAGTCTGAACTCGCTTGCTCCAGACTGCACACAAAACACTGAAACATTTTTGCTTTTTAGTTTTTGAACTAACACACACTTGAGATTTTACCCTATAAACCCCTTTTGCTCTCCACCCAGCAGCACTTCCCAGATTATCACCAGACTTTTCAAGTCAGAAAGCCCCAAACTTCTCACATCCACATCCCAAGCAGTGGGAATTCTGATTTCAGAGCTTTCTGAACCACCTGCCCCAAAAAAGAAGAATCTTAGGATTTGGGAAGATCTTAGCCTGTGGTTTAGGCTTCATTTTTAGTCCAGTATCAGCAGATGCAAGAAAACTTGGGCCCACCACTGACTTTTAACACATCAGTTCCCAACCTTAAGCTTTTCTTACCTCTCTGCTCACACTAAAAACTTTCCTGTTCCTTCCTTTAAGCTTAGGTATAAATTTTTATGGTCTTTTAAGCAATAGTAGGGTCAGACTCAAACCAGTTGGAAATGGCTCAAAAACACAACCCAAGAGCAGGAATATTTTCCAATGTCAGTTTCTTGCAGAACTGATGCCACTTGAGGTCCCAGTTTCAGGTGGCATGAAGAGATGTCTGTGTTTAAAAGGAAAAGTCTGTGAGCAGTGGGGAGGTTTGGGGTGGTGCCCAGCCTGCCCAGCTCTGGGATTCTCCTGTCTAAGTCTCTCCCCAGGAGCTCTCTGCTTTATCCACTTCTTGAACATCCAGAGTCTTTCCTCATGACATTTTTTTTCTTGGAGAAAGCAATACAAAGTGTGTTGTGGTGTCAGTGTTCTGCTGACAGAATAATTTATTTCTAACTACTGAACATGGCTTACATAAAAAAAAGGGAGCTTTAGGGTTTTTTTTTGCTTTTTTTTTTGAGCTGTATAAACAATCAAAGAACAAGTTCAAGATTCCTCCCAGAGCTCTCAGGATCTGACCACTCTACAACAATCAAACCACAGATCCTACAGGAACAGCTGTAGTTTCTAGGGATACAACAGCTTTCTTCCCTCCGTTATGCAATACTGTACCTTTAGCTCTTTAGTTCACCAAAAAAATTCTATTTTTGAAAACCTTTGACCTTAACATCTTAGAACACTGACACCTGAAATACTCCTCTAGAGGGTATCGTCCCCAAGACCTCATTTTTATAGCTAAAATAAAAGAACACCTCCTGTAATTCCATCAGCAAACCACGTGCAGTTGACAAGACAGCAAAAACTCACTACTGACCACAAGGTAACAAGAAAAAAAAACCAAACCTGGTGAAACCTCAACCTTGGTACTAGAGGTTTCTGCACCTCTGCTAATTTGTCTCTAAGAGACGATGTGAAAGCCAGCCAAATGTAAATACATCACCACATCCCAGCTGTAGTACAGTCAGGTGGCAGTGCTCTGTCATTCTAGGTGTACAGGATGTCACTGTAGTATCCTCCCTGTGTAGTGGATGTTATCAAGAGTAATCATGTCCCTGCAACTGCAAATCCTGTATTCTTGTCTATTAGAAGTGTAAAGTACTGAAAATCTTGGCCTTGCTGATATGAATAAAGTGATTCAAATACACATCTTTACAGATACACAGCAGTTTGTCTTCTTTAAGGAATACTGATCTTACAATGTCTTTTCCTTTTAAAAGCTGTTTAGGAACAGATCTCAAGTCATGCTATAAATGCATCTGAATCCTCCCAAGGTGGGTCCAGAACTCTGGGTGTGTACACGTGGGGTTTGATGAGCCCACTGGAGCAGAGATCTCTGGTAACTGAGCTGTGCAGCCAGCCCAGGAACGTCAGCAGAAATCAAAGAAGTTCCATTTCCTACATAGATTCAGACACCCAGAGTGCAGCCCCGGGTCAGAATTTCCCACCCAGGAGACCCACGGGCTGCTCACCCCCTCAGGATGACTCTGGAGGTGTTTAAATAAGAAAGTGGAACCCTCTGGGAAGGGCTGCAGGGGGGAAACATTGCCAGAAAAAAACCCAAAACAGGTTGTTGAGTAGAGAACAAATACTTGAGGGTGGCAAAGGATGGTGCAGTTCCCAAAAGAATCTTAAAAACCCACGTAGGAATTTGGAAGCACCTTCAGAGTCAGATTATTTTTTTTTTTTTTTTGCATAACTGTGATTCCTTGTTGACTTTTCATACATTCCACAAGGTTTGGGAAGGAATCCTGAGGTTCCAGCAGAGCAGGAGGAGAAGTGTCAGAGGAAGGCTGGGCAGTGTATTCCAAAGTCTCCTGCAGGTGGAGGATGCCTGGATGGAAAGGGCACTGCCAACACCTACAGATTTAGTTTAAGAAGATGAGAGAGTCCCTGAGGAATGCTGCCCTTGCAGTCTGGCCCCAGCAGCACAACCCTTCTGCACTCCAAATCTTCTCTGCAGCTCTGGTTTTGCTTTGTGTTGCCCTGGACTGGAAATGGTTTTGCACAGAAGAGGCTGAAGTTTATATTTTAATACTCAAGGGCAAGTAACTGAAGTGTCTGATGACAAATCCTGCCAAAACCTGATTATTTCACTGGATGTCATGCCATGGACTGCAATCAGTTGTCTGTACTTACAGGCATCAAAATTAATTTTATAAAGAAAGAATTTATTCTCTTCTGGAATACTGATGTTGACTTTAAGAATATTTAAGCAAATTCCCACATAAACATCCTCGAATTTGATGGGTTTGATGTGACTCATCAGGTCATAAATCCTCAGAACCAGCTTGGCATCCAGGATGTAACCCATCCCACTGCAGTAGGGAGGGTACAGCCTGAAGGGATACTCAGCATAGGAGATGTAGGTTTTTTGGTAAAAACCTCTGTAGGCAAAGTTCTCTCTAAAAGGATAACCAGTGAAAACGTTTTCTGAGGAATTGAGCTTCAGGAGGAGTTTTATCAAGTTGGGGGTGTTGATGAAGACATCAGTGTCAGTCTTCATGAGGAACCTGGTGTTGGAACAGAACTCAGTGACCCACCTGAAGGCCATGATGGTTTTCAGGGTAAGGTTGTCATAAGTGTCCAGAAAATCCTGGCGAATGATGTCACCATAGAGGATGCTCTCATCTTCCACTGACAGAGCTGCAGGGTTGTCCTCCCTGGCAGTGTCCTCACCCAGTAAGAAGAGGGTCAGAACCCGATGTCCCCACCAGAAGTTCTGGGATCCCCAGGTGATCCTGATGGCCTGCCTTGACCTCACATCCCTGGGACGTGAAGACACCAAGATGACCAGGAAGGGATTGATGTCTTTGCATTCCTGGTGTTCCCGCAGGGTGAAGAGGTAATTCTGCTTGTAAACTGGTTCATACTCATAAAAATACATCAGGTTTGGGTGCTCAATCACAGGGCTGGAGTAAAACGTTACGTACCAGATTGTTAGGATGGAAAAGACAAGGAGAAACAAAAAAACACATTTTAATGGTCTCATACACATGACCCCAGCTGGAACAGGGTAAGAACTGCTTTGCAGAAAGGCATCAGTGACCTTCAAAATCCACAGCAGGAGTTCTGAAGCATCTTTCCTGCTGAAAAAGAAATGCAGAAGTAATATTCAGGGTGTGATTATTCAAATAGTGACTTTTTTTTTTTTTCCCCCTTGTCTGAAGAGTCAGCTGAAAGCTGTGGTGTGATATAATGAAGACAAAGCTGAGACTCAGCTGCTCCAGGCACCACAAATCAATGCTGCACCCAGAAAGAAGCAGGAGCAGAGGCTGAGCATGGACTGAAACCTCAGAGCTTTCACCTTGGGTAAACCTGAGCACTGCAGAAGATCAGAGTGTGAGCCCAGAGATCTGTGTGATGGCTTCCACACCATCACATCTCCAGGAATACAGTGTGCAAAGGCTAATGGCTGCAAAGTGCTCAGAGAACTGGATCATAGAATCATAGAATCATAGAACTGGCTGGGTTGGAAGGGAGCTCAGAGATCATCAAGTCCAACCCTTGATCCACTCCCCCCGTGGTTCCCAGCCCATGGCACTCAGTGCCACATCCAGGCTCTTTGGAAAGATCTCCAGACACGGAGAATCCACTACTTCCCTGGGCAGCCCATTCCAATGCCTGATCACCCTCTCCAGAAAGAAATTCTTTCTCATCTCCAACCTAAACCTCCCCTGGCACAACTTGAGACCCTTTGTGCCCTCTTGTCTTGCTGAGAGTTGCCTGGGAAAAGAGCCCAACCCCCCCCTGGCTCCAACCTCCTTTCAGGGAGTTGGAGAGAGTGATGAGGTCTCCCCTGAGCCTCCTCTTCTCCAGCCTCAACACCCCCAGCTCCCTCAGCCCTTCCTCACAGCAATTCTGCTGGATCCCTTCACAGCCTCCTTGCTCTTCTCTGCACCTGCTCCAGCACCTCAAGCTCCTTCCTGAACTTCCTGAGGGGCCCAGAACTGGACACAGGACTCAAGCTGTGGCCTCACCAGGGCTGAGCACAGGAGCAGAATCCCTTCCCTGGACCTGCTGGCCACGCTGTTCCTGAGCCAGCCCAGGATGCCATTGGCCTTCTTGGCCACCTGGGCACACTGCTGCCTCCTCTTCAGCTTCCTGGCAATCCAGAATGTTGATGTTGATGGATGTTGATGGCTTCAAAAAACTGTAATTTATTTTCAAGAAAGGAAGTTTTACTCGTTGTTATAAACTGGAGCAAATCAGCCACAGAAGCAGGTAAAAAGAGCAGCTCCAGCAAATATTTCATCCCTCATTTAAGGGAGGGATTGTGGGGGAGAAGGAGACCCTCAGCTTCCTCAGGAGCTGCGGATGTGCCAGCACAAACCTGTCCCCATAGACTGAGCCCTGACACTGCCCCAAGAAATGGCTCCTCCCACACCGTGGCAACACTACACGGCAATCATTTCATTTCTAATCCGTGCTAATTACACAAAATGATTTACTAAAGGGGCACTGCAACCAGTTTTGTCACAGCAGCTTTGCAGCTGACCTAACGGGAGCAGCAGGGAATCCACTGCAGCACGTGAGCTTCATGTCTGACAAGAACTTTTGGAAATTCTTCTAATATTTGCCATTTAAACAAAACAAGGTGCTACAGAATCCTCCTGCCACTCCCATCTACTCAGGTTTTAAAGAAGAAAAGATCCCATCTCTCTCTGGAGACATTCAAAGCCCAGCCTGGATGCCATCCTCTGCACCTTGCTCCAGATGAACCTGGGTGGGAAGATGATCTCAGAAGTCCCTGATTATTTTCATTATTATTTTCATGAGATGTCTACAAAAAGGCTACAGACTCTGTTTGCAGCTGGGCTCAGCTCACACCAGACACACAGGAACCAGCCCTTGGCACAAGAGATGGAGATGACCCAAAGCCTTTTTTTGGTGGGATGCACACATCTTGCTCTGGAGTCCAGGTGCTTCCAAACCCCTGTGGAGCCCAAGCAGAAAACACTGAAACCAACACAGCTTTTCCAAACTTGAGTTTTCAGATGGAATCTGAATTATTTCAAGTGGAATAAACCCTCTGTTTTGCAGTGCTGAACTTGACTGTTATTCCTTTAAAACTACATAAGCTGTGAACGTCTCTTTCAAGATCTTTTAGCCAAAATAATTGCAGTGTCTTTACTGTGGGAGTTCCAAGTGGTTTCTAATGTTTGCATTAATAACATTTACCTTGCTCTGTAAAGTATCCACAAAAACACAGTGGGGACAAAGGAAGGTTCAATTTCCCAGCACAGCTAATTACTATTTAACTTCTCTTTGAAAAGATCACTGCAGGGCTTCTAAATGTTTCATGTGGAAAAAAAAAAAAAAAATCCCAAAAGGGACACAGACCACTACAATTGAGGTGAACTGGAGCTGCCAGAGCCCATCTGCTTCTTGTATTCCTGTGCATGATGTGAATTTAAGTGTATGGTCACTTAAAGGCAGCCTTTGGAGCCCTGCCAGGAGTGATGCACAGCACTTAAAAGGTATTAAAAGCAATTTGATACAAAAAAACCCTATTTAAATGGAAGAATTTCAGCCTGATCCCTCTCAAAGCTGGGGAACTCCAAACCCACTGCATGGCTAAAAGGAGCCAAGCCTGCTTTCAAGGTACCTCACAAACCTGTAGATGAACAAGTCATTTGCCCCTGTGCTCAGCCCTGGTGAGGCCACACCTCGAGTCCTGTGTCCAGTTCTGGGCCCCTCAGTTCAGGAAGGAGATTGAGGTGCTGGAGCAGGTGCAGAGAAGAGCAAGGAGGCTGTGAAGGGATCCAGCAGAATTGCTGTGAGGAAGGGCTGAGGGAGCTGGGGGTGTTGAGGCTGGAGAAGAGGAGGCTCAGGGGAGACCTCATCACTCTCTGCAACTCCCTGAAAGGAGGTTGGAGCCAGGGGGGGTTGGGCTCTTTTCCCAGGCAACTCTCAGCAAGACAAGAGGGCACAAAGGGTCTCAAGTTGTGCCAGGGGAGGTTTAGGTTGGAGATGAGAAAGAATTTCTTTCTGGAGAGGGTGATCAGGCATTGGAATGGGCTGCCCAGGGAAGGAGTGGATTCTCCGTGTCTGGAGATCTTTCCAAAGAGCCTGGATGTGGCACTGAGTGCCATGGGCTGGGAACCACGGGGGGAGTGGATCAAGGGTTGGACTTGATGATCTCTGAGGTCCCTTCCAACCCAGCCCATTCTATGATTCTATGATTTTATTATAAACTTCTTAACTTGACCAATGTCCTAGAATCTCAGAAATTTGATGTTGATTTGCTTCTTTTCCTCCAGAAAGATGAAACATCTGTAAGTAAAACAGAAGTTTGGCAAGAGCAGGGGAAATGATCATCAAGCCTGTTTGAAGTGCACTTAGGGAAGTTGATTATAACCACAAAAACCCCCTCAAATCTGCCAAGCTGGTATTTACTCCATGGCTTTATGGGAGAAAATATAATTAAAGTGCTCAGTTCTTCTCTCTTTCTAACTTCACTTGTAGTGAACAATATGAAAAACACATCCTGGAGGAAAATAATGTGTTATGTGTTTTATATAAATGACATTTCTCAAGGTTTTCTCAAGGTTTGATGATCAATTTGAAGCAAAAGCATAAAGTTTGATCAGTTCCTGACTAGTGGAAAAATCAGTTGTTTCTGATGGAGGAAAAAACCCTGATTATAAGGATTTTGATTCTTTATGGACCGAACATCCAGACAGAACATGGACAGGACATGATTACATTTTGAGCAGCAGAACTGGAAACCATCATCACTGAGAGCAGAACTCTGACTTCAAACACGTGCAGCAAAGACTCAGAGGACAAAGCAAAGGAGCAGCTCTAACCACAGCCCTTGACCTCTTTTTTTACTATTTCAAATGCTTAAAACAAAGTTGTGAGGCTGAAGCAGTGAGGCCTGAAAGCTGAGTGTTTGCTGGGAGGTGGTGCCACTGCAGACCTTCCAGCTACACCCAGGACAGGTTCTCCACCACTTTTTCTGACAGGTTTTGCCTTCCAGTTGCAGGGGAAGCAGCAGCTCTCTGGGAACACCTTCCCTTGCTGCCCAACTCACACAGAGGAGTGGTGAGATTCTGCTGAGAGGTAAAATGATCAACTCTAAAGCAAACAGAACAAGTACCAGGCATGCTCTGCAGTCATTTGTAATTTCTCACACTCTGCTCTAAGGGGGTGTCACTCTTCACAGGAAAAAGGTGGCACACAGATTCACTGAGGTGTAATAACTGCAATAGCCAGTGGAGAGTCAAACTTAAAGGTCAAAAAAATTACCATTTTTATACAGTTAGATGTACAAAAAGTAAACGCTTTTTTTTTTTTTAAAGCTGGCTGAAGAAATCATTTTGAAAGATGCTGCTCTCCCTGGCTGCTTCTCTCCACGTGCTTTCCTGCAATGAGAAACTGGGGGAAGTTCTGCAAGACTTGGGCCATGCTGATCGTTACCACACACCATTTGCTCTCATTCAGACTGCCCAGGCCACCTCAATTCTCTGTTTTCGGCGATTATTCACGGCAAGTAGAGTAATTAAGAGGTAAAACCCCCCAAAATAGTTAAATTCATTTAATACGAGGAAACTTGCTGCCCCCTGCTGAAACCATGTGAACATTTAAAGCCATTTAAGTGTTTTCTAGTTAAATAAAATAGAAAAAAAAAGAAGAGTGACGGGAGAAGCGTTCGGCGTTCCCCGAGCTGCTCCTTCCCCGCGACCCACACCCCCGGCCCGCCCGAACCTCCCCCGCCCGTTCCCTGGGGATGGGCTCTCCTCGGCCGCCGGTCCCGTTACCGTTATCGCTGCCGGTACCGGTGCTGGTGGCGGTTCGGTTGACAGCGGTGGGGCGGGAGCGGATGGATGGCAGGACGGAGAGGAAGCGGGGGCCGGGGGGTTGCCGTGGGCACCGCGAAGTGGCCGCCGCCTCCGCCGCCTCCTCCTCCGCTTCCCCTCCTTCTCCTCCGCCTCCGGGCAGCGGAGCGGGGCAGGGGAAGGCCCCGGGAAGGTGGTGGTGGTGCCGAGGAATGGTCTCCTAGGGTAGGGGATGGCGCTGAGGGCTCCCGATGGTTCCTGCTCTGAAAAAGCGGAGCTGGGAGTGAAGGGGTTGCAGGGATGAGGAGATGGGTGTTGGGAAATCCAACCCACTGCTATTCACTCCCCGAATGACTGCACTGAAGCCGCGGTGGAACATCCGGAGGATTCACATCATTTACATACAGTTTACGAAAGGTTTTCTGTCAAAGTTTGAGTTGATGGCAAATCAGCTGTCTCGGTTTTATTGCTCTGTTTTGGGGTTTTTTTGTTTTTAAGCAGAGCGTAGAGGCAAAGCCTACACAAGCAAGATGTAGCCTCACCCCGGCAGAGCAAATCCTCCTTTGTGTACTTGTGTACTTGTGTCCAGGGTGGCTTTCTCATCCTTTCAGTCTCCTTTGGGTGCAAACGCAGGTTTAGAGCCTGCTGGGTCTTGTGCAGCTGCCTGGGGCTCTGCTCTGATCTCACCACGGTGCAGAATGGCCCCAAGTGGCTCTGCATCACAGACCCTGGCTCTGAACCTAACTCAGGTTTGGCTTAGGTACAGTTAAAAACTGGAAGACTGGAGTCTCCAGCAGCCATCTGTTCTGTCCTGGAGAGAAATTATTGTTTAAGTGATAGTCTGATGTCATAAAACAACAGCAGAGACTGTAAATTCTGGATGCACTTGGAGCAAACACACTGAGTAATCTTTAAATTATGGTGTGACCCAGGGCATGGACCATCCATCCTCTCTGTCACAGCTGACAAAGAAGGGAGGTTCTGCCCTTGGTTGAGATAACCATATTTCAGATGAATGGCATGCAAGCTTGCAGGGAACTGCAATTCATTTGACCATGTTAACAATGTGCTTTGCTTCATTTCCTGCCTCTCCATCATCTGATGCATTCATACACCTTATTTATTAAGAAATGCAAACCCTTTGTTGCCCCCTTTGATACGTCATGACCTGCTCCTGAAAAAATTCCTACACATAATCCAGGTGTGTTACTAAATATGAAAAATCTGCAAGGGTGAGTATGTCACTGTCAGCTGTTGTTGCCTCAGATTAGTTCTGGTATAACCCTTTCAGCTTCCAGAGAAACCAGATTATAACTTGTCTGTCAGGGCTGGGGTTTATTTCACACAACGTGTGGAATGGCTGAGCAACCCCGGGTTGTAATTATCAGAATGATTACCTGATCAGTCAGCAGCACATTTGGCCAGAAGACCTTTACATCTCCTTGCTGATTGTGTGCTTGCTGAAGTGAAAACAAATGGCACTACCTAAGCTTGGTAAATAAAAAAGGGTTGATAAGTATTGCTGCATTGGGCTGTGTGGGACCCACTCAGTCAAAAAAAAAAAAAGGGGGGGGGGTTCAATATGAATTAAATGATTTTATCCTAAATTTTCTATCCTGTAAATTTTAATTCTCCCATTTAGAATGCTGGCCAAAAAATCTTTTGATCAAGATTCAGTTATTTCCTTTCCTGAAGGGTATCTTGACTGCAGGCCAGTGAGCAAGAAGAGATGAGAGCATATTAAAGAGAATTTTACATTTCAGGTACCTGGGTCTCAGTAATGACCACATCATAAGATCTGTATTCAGGCTCCACAGTGCAGAGTGCAATTAAATGTGTTCATAGGAACAGAACTCGCCAAGTTTACAACCCTGACAGCACAACCAAAGCAGCCAACTTCATCAAGGAATGAGAAGGAGGAGCAACAGCTGGGGTTGGAGGCAGAGCACGTTTTGAAGTGGAGTTCACTCCTGGTTTGATGGAGTCCATGTGTCTGTGGAGACTCACACAGCTCTTGAGATTCATGTGTTGCTGCGAGATAAGGTGCACCAATAAATCATAGAATGGGCTGGGTTGGAAGGGACCTCAGAGATCATCAAGTCCAAGCCTTGATCCACTCCCCCCGTGGTTCCCAGCCCATGGCACTCAGTGCCACATCCAGGCTCTTTGGAAAGATCTCCAGACACGGAGAATCCACTACTTCCCTGGGCAGCCCATTCCAATGCCTGATCACCCTCTCCAGAAAGAAATTCTTTCTCATCTCCAACCTAAACCTCCCCTGGCACAACTTGAGACCCTTTGTGCCCTCTTGTCTTGCTGAGAGTTGCCTGGGAAAAGAGCCCAACCCCCCCCTGGCTCCAACCTCCTTTCAAGGGAGTTGGAGAGAGTGATGAGGTCTCCCCTGAGCCTCCTCTTCTCCAGCCTCAACACCCCCAGCTCCCTCAGCCCTTCCTCACAGCAATTCTGCTGGATCCCTTCACAGCCTCCTTGCTCTTCTCTGGACCTGCTCCAGCACCTCGATCTCCTTCCTGAGCTGAGGGGCCCAGAACTGGACACAGGACTCAAGGCACCTTGTTATTTTGTGGACAAACCTCAGGGGTTTTCCCCTCTTCACTGGCTGTGTTTCCATTTAATTTCTTTTCCCAAACAGATGTGGAAGCAGCAGGAAGGGAATTTCTCTTTGGGCACACCAGGTAGCGGTTCCTTGGACCTAGGGATCAGGGAGTGCAGCCAGGCTGCTGCTGGTTCAGCACACACAATTGTACCATCTCAGGAGGTCTGAAATGATCATCTAAGTGTGGTTCATTGTTCAAACATGTTCAAAGACTGTAACCTTTGTGCCTGTGACCAACTGGTAGGTTACGCGTGGTTGTCCCACCCACAGGCTTGGCACTGAACGTTACACCTTCATAAATCCTGTTTGCATGTTATCAGGATGATATTTGTACAGCATCTATTTGTACAGAGCTTTCAGACACTTTTCAAGCACAAAGCTGCTGCTTCTCCCTCCTCTTCCTGACTCTTTGTGCTTCATCTCGCTGAGGAGGAACGACAGCTTGGTGGCAAAAATTGGCTCCAAGGAAGGTGGTGAATTCCAGGTGTAAAGGCTGACAGAGACCAGCACGGTACCAATGGGCCTCCAGAACACCAAACACCCCAAAGCCAAGCAAGCTAAGATACTGATGTTAGGGCTGGATTCTGCAGGGAAATCCACACTGCTGTACAAGTTCAGGTATAATGATGTTTTTCTAACCATCCCAACCATCGGCTTCAACGTTGATATGATTGAAATCCAGAAAGATTTTACACTGACCTTCTGGGATGTTGGAGGGCAAGAAAAAATGAGGCAGGTTTGGTGCCATTTCCTGGAAGACACAGATGGGCTGCTGTATGTTGTGGACAGCTCTGATAAGCAACGTCTGGAGGAATCAAAGAAAGAATTTGAATTTGTTTTAAAGAATGAATGTCTCAAAAGCGTGCCGGTCATGGTGCTGGCAAACAAGCAGGATCTGCCTGGAGCTTTGAATGCTGAGGAAATAACCAGGAAATTCCACATCAAAAAATACTGCAGTGACAGAAATTGGTACGTACAGCCCTGTTGTGCCAGCACAGGAGAAGGATTGTCAGAAGCTCTCCAAAGATTGACTGCATTTGCAAAACAGCACAGGAGATCAAAGGAGACTTCGACAGTCTTTAAGGAAATCAAAACACTTTAAGAATTTCTGTCACCAGATTCTGGTGAGTTACAATCAGCAATTGTTGGGCAGACTGGGAATAACTGGATTCTGGAGAACTCTTATAAGGAAATATTTATAAAGAACTTTGAAAGTATTACATTATACTGTTATACCTGCAGATGCTTTGGGGATAATCTCTGAAGCACTTCATTAGTGATTGTGTGCTCTGGGTTATTCAGCTCAGAAGTGTGGCTGCTGAATGATGAAAAAAGGTGGAGCTGAGCTTCTGAATTTAACAAGTGGGAAAAAAGAGGTGAGCAGTGCTCAAAAAGAACTTTTAAAGAAAGAAGTTATTGTGTCAAGACGTAAAAGAGCTATTTGTTCAGCAAGAAAACAAGAGATAAAATGTTGTTACATAATAAATGCTCTGTGTATTTCTCAGGTAAAAACCATGGTTCTTTTAGAGCTGAAACTCTTAGTTATGTACAAGAGAACCTAGGAACCTGCAGTGCTCTTTGGAAATTATTGCAGTGACTCCAAACAGATTTTAACAAACAGGATCTGCTCCTCATCAAGCCACAGACAGAGCTGAGATCCAGTGCTGGTTGTGAGGTGTTGGTCTGCTGTCCCTTTGGTACAGGTCTCCAGGTACCCATTCCTTGGCTCCTGCACCTTTGGATTGCTGTCCTTAGCCAAGAGTGGAGTGATGGAAGCCAGTGTGGGATCAGTCTGGGGAGGTCAGTGTGGGATCAGCCTGGGGAGGTGCTGGTCCCTGTTCCCTGTGGGGTGGGAGACAAAGGGAGAGGGGGAATGGGGAGATTGGCTCCTTGGTTGTTGTTTTTTATAGATCTTGATGGCTTCTCTCCTGAAAATTTGTTTCTGATAAATTTAGGTTTGATTAAACTTGACGGAAGTGGCACAAAATTGCTAATCCTGTTACTACAGTTTGTAGGGGAAAAAAAAACCAACAAATTAAATTTCTATTCAGATTTCCTGATTCATGAAGGAGTAAATTACTATTCTGAATGCCATTAAAGCAACAAAGGCTTGATAACTAGACGACTAATTGAACTGAGTCAACCATGAAAAGAGTTTAAACACAAAGGCTGAGAAGTTAATAGGGCCTGTTCTTTTAAAAGCAAGAGAAAAGAGACCATCTAATTATTGGTTATACAGTCCCAGAAAATCCAGCCCAATTATTGCTGCCTTCTTGAACACTGTCTGCAGAGGTAGGATGGTTTGGATCCTTGCTTAGATATCTGGATTGTTGGGTTTTTTTTTTTTCCCCTAAATCCAGCACAGTCTTTGGACATGGGCAACTGATTTAATCCCTCAGTGCCTCAGCAGTCTCTTGGCAAAATGAAATTCCCAGTTATGAGCTCTGAAAAAGTTGTGGCAAGGGTCAGCTTGTGAGCCTCTCTCCTGCAGCAAACTGATTATGCCAAGTTAGGAACTTACATTTGGTTCTTACTAATAAACAGGCAGGAATTTCAAGTTACAGAAGGGTGAAGCAGCAAGAAAAGCACCCAGACATACCCTGTTGTCTCATGTATGTCTTATTCAAGGGCAAAAAAATCATCAGGTGAATTTGCTGAAATAGTAAACAAAGGAAGGTTTCTCAACAGAAGTTGTTACTAATACTGACAGGAATTACCACAGGCTAAATCCTGAGTCATGCTGAGACTCCATTTCTAAAAGGAGAGCAAGTATTTAGCCTTGCTATTGCCTGGTCTGGTGATCTAGGCTCAGTATAAAATATCAACTTCTGGCCCCAAAAGGATTTTTAAAAGTCTGCAACAATGGGAACATTATTTTCCTACACTAAAACTTGTAATGTTTCAGATCAATACCTTTATAAACATTTGCATGTGTATGTTACATATTGAATTCTCCCACTAATTTTAGCTAATCATGTGCTTATTAGAAATCTGAATCTAGCTTACTGGCCACAGGACTCCCTCAGGGAGAAATACTCCTTGAGAGGTTTAATGAGTGTGCACCTGGGTCTCTAATTAGACAAGAAGCAAGTTCTGAAGGGAGAAATAAAGTAATGTAATAGACCAGCTCATAGAGGTGAAAAAGAGAATAAGCTTTCAGGCATATGATCCCTTCTCCAGGTTTTTAAATAAAATTAAATCTGAAATGACACTCACATTGACTTGATTATTTTACATTATTCAGAATATCAAGTATGTAAAAGCTGATTTTTCTAAGAACTTGGTTTCCCTAAAAAGTGAAGCTGTGCCTATTTTATCTGCCCAGGAAGACCTCTGCCTTTCTGAATAACTTTTAACCTTTAAAACAAATATTAATCAAGTCAGATCAAGACACAGGTTCTCAAAGGAATTATATGCCTGAAAGTTTAATTAAAAAAAATCAGTGAGATAGAGCAAAGTGACCACACTGGTGCCCCCAGTGAAGGCAAAGCTGATAGGGTACAATAGACTAATCCCAAGGAGATAAATGGTCCGTTTTATCTGTAAGAGAGCATACAAGAGGACATAAATCCACAGAGCCCAGACTTAATTAGTTCCTCTGCTCCTGGCTGCTTGGCCTTCTTCTGTACTGCAAGAGCAAACAGTGTACTTGGGGGCTTTTTCAGGATGAGGAGAAACAGGGGGTAGAACCCACTGCTTAAAATGTCCTTCCTGTGCCTGGAGTAAGGATGAGTTGAAAAGTTTGCATGGGATGAAAGACCTTAAAAAGCTTGGGGCCCCCCTTTAGCTCTTTATAGTGCATCAGGTTTTGGAACATTTTCTCATTAGCTGTCCCAGTAACTCACAGTCAGATCATCTGTGTTTCTTGCATCTTTTACTGGTGTATACTGGCAGTTTTCTTCAACTGCAGTGAAGTGGTAGAAGCATAACAACTGTATGATGGCCAAAGTGAATGAGCCCTCCAGTGTCTGCTGGTGTTTCTTACACAGAGTTTGCTGTCATGCTCTGTTCTGCTGACAGAACAGTCATCCATGAAGAAATCAAGGGAACCTCTCTCAGATTGTGAAACACAAAGGGTAAAGATCTGGGAAACCAGCAGCATGCTGCAACCCTCTGCCTTCTCAAGGAGATTATCCACTGGGACACGTTGGGATGTGACAATTTCAAAGCTGAGAAATCCACAGTGTGTGGGGACCTGTTCTGAAAATCATGATCAGCTTTCAGAGTTTTGAAATACCTGTCATGGAGCTCACTGAGCATATTTCCAGTGGGATGAAATGCTGTTTTAAGGGAAGCAGCACATGGCAAATTTGTATTCCTCCTCCTTTGACTGGGAGACAACTCTCCCAGTAATTGAATCCTCTGCAGAATTAAAGGGAAGTGCAGGACAAGGCTTTTTCATGATCAGGTAATGTAGAGGTGTCTAAGTTACTCAAAATGCCTCTGTTGCCATCTCCTCATTTCTGACAAGTTAACTGAAACAACTGAAGATAAGACTTTGATATGTCAGACAAATTCTCCTGCACAAGAAGACAATAGTTTGAAGCACTGCATGAATATTAAACTCCTTAAAGCAGGCTTTCTTCCCAAAGTAAATGACCCATGCTGAGGTCTGTGCTGCTACAATTAGACTTCTTCCACTTACAGTTAGCTCCAGTGTTCCTACTCAGCACAGGCAGAAGGATTCTGGACATACATCTCACCAGATCACACAAATTTCTAGCTTAGGATATAAACTCTTGAGGGTGGAGGCACTACCTACAAAGCCAGCACCATCCTGCAGGTACAATCTGCAAATATAAATTCATAAAATAGCAGCAAGTCCAAACACACCTTATTTTGAGCTGGTGTAATTTTAACAAATGTGGCATAAGCTTGTGCTTCAGTTTCTACAATATTCTGTTCTTTAGCTATTCTTGTACCACCCCCACTCAGCCAGGAGGTGTTGGCAGTGTGACTGTAGCACATGAAGCACTGAGTTGGGCTGTCACCAAGAGACACCTCCCCTAACCCTCTGTCCCCCCTCTCCAGCTACAGATTTACACTTGCAGGTCTCTGCACAGCAGAACTTTCTCATTTTTTATATGTCCACCAAACATCAAAATGGTGATGCCAGTTCTCCTGGTCTTTTCATTAGGTTTGCATTGAGTGTTTTTGTGCTGGAGCTCATGCTGCTCCCTGTCCTTGGGATTACCCAATCACTTGTACAAAATGGTTTCATTGTTTGCTTTCAGATCCCTCCTTAAAGCTCTCCTTCCCCGTGATGTTTGCAAAAATCCTGACAATAGCTGTTAGGGTTTTATGATGAGGCCCTGCCCCATGTATCTTTTGATGAGTATTCTTTTATCATTTCCTTTTTATCCTTGTATTTATTTGTCTTTTCTCTTTTAGCCTTAGTAATTGCTTTATTTGGTGCAAAGATCATCTTTTTGTGCTGTGTTTTATATACTGCCTGACTGATGAGGAGCCCTTATAGGTAAACAACCTGCAGCTTGTGGAATAACTGCTGAAGTAATTCTGTGAGTTTAATTACATCATGGCTCTTAAACTTGAGCCATGTGTATTCTTTCTTTTTAGCAAATATAGTTGGGAACTGCAGCAACAACTTCATTGATCCAAACAAAGGCTACACTCCCTTACAGTTGTGTGGGGCTGTTAAAGGATAACTGTGCCTTAATCAATAATTTTCAGTTATTTTACCTAAGCAGACACAGGAATCACTAAAGAATGCTGATCTTAACCTTTCCTTAACTGATTCATCATTCTGAAAAGTTCATGGTCTGCTCACTCCTGCCCAGGTCTCTGCTGCTGGATGCCATGGTTTCATGCAACAGATTTTGACTAAATTCACATGGTTTTACCTTCATTGGGGATTTACAGTTTGAGGTTCAATTTACCTAAAATATTTGCAGATGTTGACAGTATGAATGCTCGTGTAGCCAGCAGTTACTTGCACACTGCAAACCAACTCGAGTGCATAGAAATGACCCTTTTATCTAAAATAAAATCACTAATAGTTTGCTACAGAGAAGGTATATGAGGAGTTAAGCAGGAGGGCAAGTGAGAGAAGATAAACTTTAGACATACAATGGAAAATGATAGAGAAAACTAACTGAGAGCAGCTCTCAGGGAAAATGAAGTAGCAAGTGATGCAGATACATAAAGCAATAGAGAACAATAAAAGCAACTTTCCAGCCACCAGCTCTTGAGTGGTTTTTGCATTCCTATCCTGTGATAATATGTGTTAAGAAACCTCTTATTTTAAAACAAGGATTTTATGTGGGCAAGTGTTCCTGCTTGTGCTCACAGCTCTAACTTCAGGTGCATTCTGAATTTATTTGCTAAAGGTAATTATTTCATAGATTTTTGGAACAATAGGCCCCATAGATAATGTAACCTTAGAAATAGTAACTTTAAGCAACATTAATCCTGAATATGAAAAATCTAAAATATAACATCTTATTAAAATCAAATGTTGTGGAAGTTAACTAGAGTAGTTTAAAATAGCTCTTCCATTTATCCCACATAAGAAGACATATTGACAGCTATTCCTATTTCTTAGTTACCTCCTGCTTACTAAGGGCTACCCACTGAGCCTTTCCTTTTGGAAAATAGTGAGTCCTTTGGATCACTGACCATTTAAACCAATAATTTATTGCCTGTTCTAATGGATAAATTTGCATATATTTGATTTTTCACGGGCTGCTAAAAGGCCCCTGTCAAATCTTAAGGAAAACTGGAGCCAAATACCAGGAAACCTTTACCTCAACTGAGCAGTATTACTAAAACACCTCAGGATCAGGTTCAGCATTCCGGCACTGAGACATCTGGTGGCCTCGAAGCCACAGTGCAGCTACTAAAAATTCAAACACTGACAACAGGAGCTTGAGAACTCTTTGTTCTGGGAAGTTTAAACTCAAAACCTTATCCATCACCTTTGCAAACAAAAAACTGGCTAACTGCAACACAGGTGGGACTTATTTTCAGATATTAAGTATGTAGAAACCTGATAGTAACAATTTGTTAAGTGAAAATTTCTGTACTTTAGGTAAAAGCCTCATTTGTTTCCATTCCACGTTAAGATGTTATTATGATGAATGTTTCAAAAGCAGAGCATTTGTGGAACAGAAAGTTCAGAACTGTGAGTGTTGTCTAAACTGCTGCTCCTTCAGAGAAGTGTGTCAAAACCAAGAAATACACTCAGTTTATCTGATTAAAAAATGCAGTTTTGAGTCACTTCAAAAGTAAATACTCAAATTAGATTTCAACCTCTATGGAATTAAATATTTTTTTAAAAGAAAAGATTTCTCTAAAATATTTTGAGAAAAATATTTGACTGATTTCTCTGATGAAAACTTGATTCCTATTATTCTGTTCAGTACCACAGGACCTCCCTTTGTATGCTTTTTCTTCTGCTTTAGAGGTCTTGGTATTACCAGCCTCATCAGCTGTAATTAAAACCCCATTAAATATGTGAGCTAATTAAACTATACAACAAATTGTATTAGGTTTTTCATACTTCCTTCACAGGGTTCTGATTTATTTACAGAATGTGAATGCTGAGAGGATAAAAAACTGTGTTTACACCTCGTGGGAATCCCTCCTGCAATCTGCTCTATCAAAGGAATAGTGATTTTAAGATTAATAATGAGCCATGGTTAACAAAACAAGCCTGACATTTACTTGAAATTAATGATGATTGAACATAATTCTGGAATATGTAATATTCTATGGTTAAATTGGTGGCCTGTGCTACTATTTCATGTTAGTAACTTCAGGATTAGTTCTGTAATGGACTCATTCTGACCTGCTGCCTCCTCTGGCAGTAGCCAAACTTGCTTCCCAAGCAAGAGCATCCTTGTGCTGTCCCCCTCATGGCCTTGAGGGAAGGAAGTGCCACCAGCATGGGAACACTCATTCTTTCCTTCCTTTTCCTGCCTCTGGGTTGCAGCCTTTGGGTTATGCTAGGGGAAAAAAAAAAAAGAAAAAGAAGCAGACAAGAGTCATTTCAAACTTCAGTAAGCATAACCCAGTAATCTGTATGTTCAAAGGTTAACAGCCAGCAGTGTGCAACACATGCTCCTGATAAAAGGGTGCTGCAGTTGGCATTAACAGCACCACGAGCAGCAACAATCCACAGTGGGATGAGTGGATCCAAACCAGGTCCCCCACAGTGGGGGAACATGTGCTGCACTGGAGAGGAGCCCAGGGGAGGCACCTGGTCTGAGGAGCCACTTGCTTCTCTTCCTGGCTGGCCACAAACAGAGTTTCCCCTTTTCCTGTCTGACTTTTTGCTTTTTATTTTTACTGGAAAACAGGTTTTGCCACTAGAGGAAGTTGTACACTATCAGCTATGGCTCAAGCTAAGTCTGTCTCAACATCCTCTGTGCAACAGATAGGAGCACAAGGCAGCTTTTCATCATTTTTTTATTTCCTGGGTTGCAGGTGAGTGTTACTCATAGTTTACTCAAATGTATCATACTGCAAGAAATACTGTCTGTCATTACAGCATCCCAGATAGCCAGACTGCCCTTCTCCCACTCTGTCTTCACTCAAGAGTTTCACCTCACTCCCTTTATGCCAGCAGTGATATTCTCCTGCAGAAACACCACAAAATCCCATCATATCTGTCTCACAGGCTCAGACTATCCTGAGGAAGAAAGGACAAAAGTTACTCTAGAGTTTATTAGATTAGATTTTTGGATTATAAAGAGGTGTTCCTAAAACTGGGATGGTCATTAGCCTTAAAATGTGGGTTTGTTTTTGTTGTGATTGGTTGGTAGTGATTTATAAGAGCCCTGAACACCAGTTCATAACTGAAAGGAGATTTTAATATAAAAAGAAGCAATGATCATTACAACTGAGTTCATCTAGGTGATCTGACAGAGAGCTAGAGCTCTCAAAGCTACTAAAACACTGGATATTTCAAGGAAATTGTGTGGCTATTATTGCCCCCTAACAGAAAAGCTGAAACAGAAATATTGCCCTTTGTCAGACACCAGAAAATGAAGGAGGGCTGAGCCAGAAAGCTTTATGAGAATGGGCCTCGTTAGTGCTGCTGCTCACAAGTGCTCATTTTCTTCATTACAGTGCAACAAAGAGATGTGCATACTTAGGGGATTTTGACATCTCTACTGGGTACCAATCCTTCAGCCTTTCAGAATTCCTTATTCACTTATGTATTCTGCACTCCTTGCAAAATAAGCCTGAAACACACCAGTGACAACAGCAATCTGCAGCTGGACATTTACATTTTTGTTGCATAAAAGCTGCATCTTGTGTGTGATGCCATTTTATACACTAAATTCTGCTCACTTCTTAAAAGCCAGAAATAACATAGCTTAATTTGAAAATGCTCCTGTTAATGTCTCTGGCAAAGAGAGTTCCCAGGCCTTTCATTTAGGAATATTATGAAATTCAGCAAAAATAAAAGCAGCTATGATAGAAAAGGTTTCTGCCACTGTCCAACCATCAGCAGTGCTACCAGAGACTGACTTTGTTCTCTAGGGGCTTCTTCAGAAGGAAATTTTTTTCAGCATGGAAGCAATATAACCCCAAATCTTTCAGGGGATGCTGGAATGGCTCATTTCACTTACCACTTCCTCACTTTTTTAGCTCAAATTAAATTTTCCTCCCTTGCCTGTATTAGGAAGCTGTTTTGTTTGAAAGGCAGAGCAGTTAGGACAAAGGCAGGAAAGTGCAGCTCCACAGTTCCTCTTCTTCTGGGGCTCTTTGCAGCTGATGGGCTTTGAGATCAACTCCAGCTCTAGCACCAAGAAATTTTTTGGGCCATGGTCATTTCTTGACCTATAAATTTGTCTTCAAATGGTCTGATAAAATGCATTAAAAACTGAATGTGTATAAGCTGAATTGTGGTAAACATCAGTAAACTAAAAGCAATCCCCAAATCAAAGGTTATTTTAAATAGAAGTTGGGTTTGTTTGGGTGTTTTGTTTATTATTTTTAATAAAAGTTTCATTAAATGAGAATAACTGAGCTGGGAATTGGGCTCATGTACTGTTTCTGAGCTAGCTTTGAACCTCTGATTAGTAATGGTACCAGGACTGCCTCCTGCTTGGTGTTAGCAGTCATGTGGGAGCCCAAAGTTTATTTTCTAATCACAGGAGCAGATGTTCTGCTGATGTGAATCAGCAAACAGCCACTGAACCCAGAGGAACTACCTTCCCCTTGCACCATCTGGGGATCTGCTTGGCAGGCTCTTCTTTTGAAGAAAACAGAAAATTGTGCATTATCTTATAAGTAATCACATGGTAGATTAAAAAAAAAAAAAAAAAAAAGGAAAAATAACTAGAGCTCTTTAACTAGGAGGAAAAAAAACTCATTATGGGGTGTTTGAAAGTCAAACACCTTGAGGGAGGAAATCCTTAAGGCATCTGTAATACTCAGGAAAGCACAGGAATATATCCTGGGAGAGAAATACTCCTGTAAGCACAGGAAAGCAAACCTGGGGAGGGACAGTGTTAAATGAGTGAGAGTGCTAAAACTAAATTGGCCTGGTGATGTCACCAGGCCTTTGGCTTCCTTAACATCTGATACTGGCCAGCCCTGAAACCAAGAGCAGGAACAGCTCTCAGTAATTCTAGTGGCTTGTACAACATGATTAAAGTGTTATAAATGGAAAGGCATTGGATCCTAATGTGTTTTGGATATTTTAGGTGGATTTTCCTTTTCAGTTCTGGGCAGCTCATTACTCTGAAGAAACTGTGTTGCTGTAAAGTGAGTTTTTAAGTATCACTCCCACTAAAGAGTATTTTTTTCCTAAGTAAAAATCCATGAAGTTATTTCTGAATACAAAAGAGCTAGAGAACAGTGCACCAAGCAACACAATAAAGGGGACACACACACAATCCCACTGCACAAAAGAATGACCCCTGCATGAAACTGAATATAGATAAAAGCCAGGAGAGTTGTTTGAGTTTGTGATCCAAATATTTTTTTCCTGTCATCCAAAGGACTTCAGCCAACTCTCATCAAAAAGCAGCTTTAAACCAGCAGGTGAGACTAACAATTTTAAGAACAAGTTGAAATCTTAGCTGAAAGGATTGCATACCATATTTTCTTGTTCAAGTGAGGAGGATTGCAGGGCTCTGGATGGAAATTAAGAATGAATTCAAGCAGAGTATGAGTATGAGTATGTTCTTCTAGCTCAAAAAGGATGACATCCATCCATGCCAGGTCCATCTTCAATCCATGGTGCCTCAGGCACCACCAGCAGTGGTAGCAGAGTTTGTTGTAGATGCTGCAGACACTCAGTGTACAGCCTGGCACCACAACATGGAATATAACTGGGGCAAAGCAAATTGGAGCCACTCATTAAGAACTGGCTAACAAAGTGATTGCTTAGGGAGGAATTTCAGCTTTGTGTGAACCTCTTCTGAGAGGGAGAAGAAATTACTGTCTGGCACGAGCAGTTCAAAAGGGTAAAATAAGGAAAAAGCAGAAGAAAATATGGAGGCTCAGGCAAAATCAAGCACAACATCCCAGAGGTGGCAGCTGCTTAATGTCACATCTGAAAAAATTATTCTAATGCCCTGACAAAATGCAAGAATAGTGTTCAGAGTGGGTTTTTTTCTCCTAGATTTAACCTTAAAAATGTGTCATCTTTTGAACAGTTTGTCTTTGAGTTATCTCTCCTGTGGTTGCTGTTAGTTCAGGGAGGGAAGTCTGAAGTGTGGCATCTGCTGCTCACAACTGCTCACATCTGCAGCCACGTGGTGTGGGGTTCTGTGGGGTTCTGTGGAGCTCCTGTGGAGCCTTGGGGATCCTGATGCCTCCACCTGCCTGCTCCTTCAGCTGGAAAACTCCTCAGCACCTCTAGCTCTTTCTAGAAGAAGCTTTCCATGCCAAGGAGATCCTGCAGAGAACTTCAGGGAAAAGGGAAATCAAGTGCTGAAGAACTTGAGTTGCCTAATGAAGCACATGGCTTGGTCCTGCTCAGTCTTGCATTAGGTGAGTTGTTCTAAAAATGGCCCTTTAAAAATAAAGTTTCTGTTCTGCAAAGCTCAGTTTTGTATCTCCTGTTTGGTAGTTTTTTACCTATTTTTCACCTGCTTAAGTTTAGGCATTATTTGATATGGCTGTTTCAATATCCAGCCAGTCCAGTTGGATTCCAGGCTTGGAGACACTCTGTGTAAAATGGAAACAAATATTTGTGTTTCCACGCCAGAGGAAAGATTATCATAAAATAGCTACCAGCAGTCAGTGCTCTACTTCATTTGTTAACAGTAGCTTTTCCATTTTGAGTCTGAAAAGGCAGATAAATCCCAGGATTAATGAGAATTTTTCAACGTGCAACACAAATCTTCTCAGCTTTACAGAATATTTTGTTTCTTATACAAGGCAGATAGGTTTCCTGGCTATGCAAAGTCATTTGCAGGAACTCATTTCACCTAAATGTATGTTTAGGGCAAAATATATGAGTAAAATATTCCAGATCAAGCTACAGTTTTTCCTTGAGAGAGATTTCCAAGGGAACTTGATAATTACACAGTTTCTAATTGCATACTCAGGTGCAACATTCCTAACTTATAAACATGCTGCCTGTTTGTATATTATTTGTCACACAGATCTATTTAGCTGTGTATAGATATATGGAAGGGAAATATAGATATATGGAAGGGCTGAAAGCCACAAGCATACATATTCTGCTTTCTCTCTATTTTTTCCTATTTTTTTTCTACCTTTTTTGGGTTTTTTTCATGTTCAGAGATGCAAATGATCTCTGGAATACAAAAGGCCTCTCTATGATGTAGCTGCTTGGTGAGCCAGATTTTTCAGAGGCCTGAGCACAATGCCCATGCAGCATATCTTCTGTGTCAGAAACTTTGAAAAGTGACAAAATTGGCTCCTTGTATCAACTGGAATCCTGTATTGTGGAGAAAAATGCCTCTTTGCCAAGTGGTGCATCCTTTCTAGCACCTATACATCACCAGGCAGCTTAAATCTACACAAACTGTAACCACCTCAAGCTACTCTAGCTTTATGTTCATGTGTCAGGAGCAAATAATTTAGAACAACTACTTCATGGGAGGTTAAAGCAGCTCTCAGGGGCTTTCCTGGTTTTGCTTGAAGGCTTAGAAGGTGAGCAGAACCTAATTGATATATTTGTATTTTTACTACTATTATTTTCCAGTTTGAGAAACATGCAAAAACATAAAAAGATAGTTTATACTCAAATATCTGAGGTTTGAATATTGTCATTGCAAGAGAATTTGCATTATGGGCATAATTAATTATGCTGTAGGCCCCTACATTTAGTCAAACGTTCTCCTTCTAGGAGAAACTAATGAAGAATTAAAATATCCTATTGTTTTGTTGTTTGTTTTTTATTAAAGACCTCCCAAAGCCACAAGATCAAGAATTCAGAAGGGAACCCATCTATTCTTCAAAATTGGTCTCCTGAGTGTTGGGAGTCTTGCACTGCAGATCTGAGGTAAAATCAAACCAATACAAAAATAACATGGTAATTGTTCCTTGGAGAGCTAAACAGATTAATTAGATGACAGTTAAACAAAAAGCCCTTGATTAATGTCTGATTATGTCTTCACTGAAGTCAGACTATAAATTATTCTTCAGATGATGCCAGATCAAAAATACAGATCCAAGACCTCTGAAGGATATTTTTCTTCCAAATATATATAATTTAATAAGTGTTCTTTAGTTCCTGTGAAGGGACACAGTAAGAAGCTGCCTACTGGAGTGGTATGTTAGATCTGACAGTGCAGCCATGTGATTTGAAGAGAGGTCTGGGTTGGAAGGAAGATTCTCCAAGGCACACCACCTCAGTGATATTTTCAAATGGTTACTCATAAAATGCCACCATTATTATTGCTCGGTCCCTTGTCTCTGTCAATCTTTTTCCAAGAACACAGAGGGAAGGTCAGCAGAGAGATGACTTTGTTAAAAGGTCATTGTGCCTACTTAGGGCATTGAGTCAGTTCTGGTCGCTGGAGAATGTGCTGGCTTTCTGATTCTATCTCTCCCAAACCACATGCTATGGAATCAGGCAGTGCTAAAAGTGGTGACAGGAGATGGGAGAGGTGGGATGAGCAGATACATGTCTGGGGTAGCAAAGGAAAGGCAGCTAGGGAAAGAGCAGTGATGGAGCAAAATGGGTTTTGTTTCATTCCATAAACTCCTGGGCTGACTCTTAGGTACTACATAATTTTAACCTTCATAGGCTGGCAGGTCAGGAATGTAACACCCCAGTGCCAGTGTCTTAGAGCTCAGTTTCATTATTAACAACCATCTTCTGCTGAGACAGACCCTCAGGTGTGCTTTAAGAGACTAGCTCACAAAGAAACCTTTTTGGGAACACAAAATTTTAAAACTAATTCTGCAAAAATGTTTCCCAGGGAGACCAGAATTCTTCCTCAAAGGAGGTGACACTACAGCTAGACAGCAAATTATTGATAGATTTGTACAATGCCTTTTACTTTTGAGACTGATGACTTCATGTCACCATGTAACAGTAAATTCTCAACACTTTTATTTATATTTTCATATAAATCCTGACATTTTCTCTAATCAATGCATAATTTCCTCAGAAGGAGCTGAACTTCAAAGGTACAACCAGCTGAGCCAGTCAGAATAATGGATTCATAGATTTTCATCCTGAACTTTCACATCTATTTTAATAGTTTTTAGTTAAAGCTTTGTTATTGTTAAGTATCTTTTCTGGATTTCATACCTTTATTATGTCAAAGGTTGTGATTCAGCAAAAAGTATTTGAGTGTGGTTACCAATTTAATATTTTTTCCATCATATCATCTCTGTGATTACAATAGTTATGTTCAACTAGGGCTGAGGAGATGACAGAATAAAAAATATGAAGGACTTTATATGTCCCTTTTAATCACAAAGAGAAACAGTGGTAAAATATGCCTGAAAATTCACTGAAAAGTGGGGAGTTTCACTTCAGTTAATTCATAGAAGCATAGAATTGGCTGGGTTGGAAGGGACCTCAGAGATCATCGAGTCCAACCCTTATTCAAACCCTTATTCAATTCAAACCATTCAGTTGTAAATACAGAGTTATAAAATAAAGTCAATGTAACAAAATAGAAGAGAATGGGAGAGATTTCCAATTTGGTAACACCAAATACTTTACTTGCTGATTATTCCCTTAAAGAGTAAGTGCAGAAGCTAAGAGCAAGGAGAAACTGCCTATCAATTTTGTTCAACAAATTCAAACTTGAACATGCTGATAGAATTTCTTGTTCCCAACCCATTCCTACTTCTTACATATTTGAATATTTTTGTTTCCTTACAGCATCAATTTGAAACCTGACTTCAGAACTGGGACTTCAGCTTCTCTCTGCCTTGATAAGAACTCCTTCTATCTAGAACAGAACCTCATCTTCTGAGAAACCTTCTGGAGATAAACCACACAGTACCTAGCCCATAGTCTGAACGAGCATCATCTCTGTGCTTTCATCAAGAACTAAATGCAATTATTTTTTCTGATACAGATACATTTCTGAATTGCCCTGGTTCTAGTCTCCCATCACAGCTTCTTTTTTCCAGAAGTACTGTGGAAAATCATAAAGCTGCTGGTGAAACCAGAGTTCTGTCAACACACAGGACTTAACAGAGAGGAATAACCACAACCCCTGACTTTATTTTCCAGTCATTAGGAGTCAGTACAAACTAGAGGCAGGATCAGGGCTGTGCACATTCCAGCAAGTGCTGGGGGTTATGCTCAGAGGTACTATTTTCTGGATCGAGTTACAGAAGCAGGAAAAAACCTACCCTCCTTTTAACTCTGCAAGTGTATCTGTTTCTTTTAATACCCCTTCCCTCCTTTCAGTTAAAAGGGAGCAGGTTAGCCCAAGCAGCCTGGGGAGCAGCTTTTTTTTTCCTCTAATATTCTGGAAGGTTGGAAGGAACAGGTACTATAAGTGTGTTTTCCTCACAAGTTAGATTTGAATCCCAAATGTCACAGGGTTTGTGAGCTCTGAGAAGAAAAAACACTGGATACTTTGTAAATACCAGGTTTGTTCTGTGGTGGTTTTTTTGTTTGTTTCTTTGGGGTTTTAGTTTTTTGGGGTTTTTTTTCATTTTTTTTCCCCTCCCGGTAATTGTTGATTGTTGATTCCAGAAACCTTCTGTAATAAAACCCCACATCACAAAAGAGCTATAAAAGTAGGAGATCCCTCCTGCATTTCTGAAGAGTCACTGTAAAGAGGCAACTCACCAGATATGAGTTCCTAATAAAAAAAAATGTCCATAATTAGGATTTACCTGAATAAAGGCAGGGACATATTCTGAGAGCCAGAGTACTTTGTGCAAACAAAATGTCTTGGGTTATGTTCAAACGGAATTCTCTTGACATTCCCTTTGCTGGTATGTTGAATGCAAACTCAAGACTTATTTTTTTGCAGCTCTTTACAGTTTGTGTAACACCAAAGTCGTGCTGCTTGTTATAAGCCACCTTGAAGGAAGTTTTAAGCCCCAGAAGGGAGTTTACAAATGTATGTAACACTGATAACTACACTCAAAAGTGAGAAGCCCACCTGGTGAAAGCTCTCAATTAGTTTGGAAATTATGTCCACCTACAATCACCACCTGGCAATGAGTTACAGCACTTACTGCTGGCCAAAATCCAGTGCCACTAAACCTGACTGTCATCATCAAACTGGTGAGATGTAAGAAATTCTGAGACTGAGCAGAGTCCAAAAGACCACAGCAAGATTATTTTGGACTCAAAACAAGCAAATCTGTCTGCTTCTCATCGTCATGCTAAGAAACTAGAAAGAGCCAAGAAATCTCATCTTACTGAAAAATACTTTTTGTTCCCAATGCCGATCATCTCTTATCAGAAATACTCCCACGAAGTCTCATTTGTGAGCTGTGCAGCAAAAATGAGTAATTGCCCAATACAGCGGAATCCTGTCTCGCAGACGATGCCAGTCCTCAAGGAGTTTACCCCCGGCTCCCCAGAGGCTGCCCAAATAACCTGCTGCTGTATCTTCACTTCCATCTCTTTCCAAAATCGGCTAGCGCTTAGGGTCAAAGTCTAGGGAAGTCGCTTGGAATAAAATCTAGACCGTGCCAAACGCGACAGCTGCGGTGCCTCCTTTTCCTCAGTCTTCACCCTCGACTTTTTACCCGAAACTTGACAGCCGGGACACCGCTGAGCTCCTCTCCCCTCAGGCGGCTCCGGGGGGCGGAGCGGCGTCCAGCCCGGATCCCCGCTTCCCCGCCGTGCTGCCTTTGACGAGAAACCGCCTGATTTTTACTGCCTGATTTTACTTTATTAAACAGGCACTGAAGCAGCGCGGGGCGGAGGCGATTCCCTGAGGGGCAGCGAACTTTTAAAAAAAAAAAAACAACCAACCAAAAAACAAGAGTCTTATCAGGGACGGAAGATAACCCCTTGTTGACTTTCCTCTGAGGAAAAACACTCCATGATGAGCCCAGGGAAGGCACCGGCACCACCACCGCCACCCCCCCGCTCCTCCTCCCGGTGGTGCCGAAACCGCCACCCAAGATGGCGACAGCGCCTGAGGGGAGCAGCGAACGAACCAGCTGCTCCCCACCCTCCCCCCCGTGACGTCACGTCCCTCCCTCCGCCTCCCCTCTCCCATTGGCCACCGTCCTCGGGCTCCCCGACCAATCGGAGGGGGCGAGCGGCCGGCCCAGAGCGAGGCTGCCCCCTCTTCTCCCCCCTCCCCCTCCCTTACCGGCACGTTCGGCCGCCGGGGGCCGCGGGCAGCGCCGCCCCGAGCACTCCCGGCAGCGGCCGCGCCTCCTCCCCGCTCCCCTCCTCCGGCTCCGCGGGTGTCGAGGCGAGAGCGGACGGCTCGGCGGTGCTAAAGAAGCGCCGGGACCCCGGCGGGGTTCGGGCAGAGGGGTACGAGCCCGGGAGGAGGTAGGCGGAGGAGCCGCGCTCCCTCCCACCTCATTCCCCCCCCCCCCCCTTCCCCTCTCCCTTTCCCCTTTTCCCTTTCCCCCTCCTCCCCTTCCCCTCTCCCAGCCATGGCCGACAACGAGAAATTAGACAACCAGCGGCTGAAGAACTTCAAGAACAAAGGCCGCGACCTGGAGGTAAGAAGCCAGGCGCCGGGCGGGAGGGGCCGGCCGGCCATGGCGGGCGGGAGGAAGGGAAACAGGGAGGGAAGAAGAGAGGGAGGGAGGGAGGCAGGGTGGGTGCCGCCGCCGCCGCCGCCGTCTCCGTGTGGCGTCTTTCCTAATCCGCCGGCCAGGGGCCCGCGGCGGGGCCTCGGCCTGCGCTGCCCGCCCCGCTGAGAGGCGGGAGAGCCGCTCCCCGCCGCCCAGGCGAGGGGAAAGGGAGGAAGGAAGACGAGGAGGAGGCCGCGGTTCGGAGCCCGGGCGCGGCCGTTGCGCGGAGGCGGGAGCTGAGGGGGGCAACGGCCGCGCAGCCCCGGGCGCTCCCGCAGCTCCTTTCCCTGAGGTGGGCCGGTACCGGCCCGGTGTTTCGGGGAGGTTGTTTTGGGTTAATTGAGAAGCCGTCGCTTTTTGGGGGTTGCCTGGGGATTTTTTGGTGTTCCTCGCAGGGTTTTGCTTTTAATTTCTTCTTCCCCAGCGCTTCATAATCGCTCCTTGCGCTCAGCAGCCCCTTGAAAGCCTGAGTCAGGGATTAGGGCCCAGCTGGGCGTTCTGCTGGGTGTCTCTGAAGCGATGCTGGAGTGAATAAACGTATTAATTATCGCCTACACTTCGTAGTACGGATTATTATTATTATTATTATTATTATTATTATTTAAAAAAACCAAACTAATCTAAAATGTATTTTTTTAACAGCCACTGTTTCGGTTAGGTCCAGCGTGGGAACAGTTGTGGCTTGGAGTACAGAGCCTGTAAACTTTTTTTTTTTTTTTTTTTGGGGTGTATTCTTGGAGCCATGGAGGTGCTCAGCAGAGATAATGAGCTGAGGGATTGCTTGCTAAATATTCACATTTTGAAATTAGGTATCAATCCTCACCCATAAACACTTGGCCAGGAGTGCTGGGTGGGTAAACCTCTGCATCATAATATTGTCATTACAGGGTTCTGATGCAGAAATGGGGCTTTGGCACTCTTTATTTCTACTTTTCCCCATCCTTAATCCATGTCCCTACGATTAACATAACATAACTTGCTAATCTTTCACGTGAGGGCTGTTGTGCAGTGTTTCTTCTAAGTAAAGGATGCATTTACATTGCTGTCATTCAGTAAAACTGAACTGAATCTGCCAGGTTTCCCATTTAGGTAATTCAGAAGTCAAAACCACCTCGATTTTTAACTTGATAAAAGTGTTTGTTATGCAGCTATGTGTGAAGTGATGATCCTGAAAATGGTTGAATAATTACTGTGGTGATTGCTCTCTTTACTAATAGGGTCTTTAGCTTTCTTAGTAACTTCTTGCCTTAGGTGTTAATTTGGTTTTATATCAATTGTTTTATCTGAGAATCGTCCAAGAAAAGCATCCTTAGGAAGGTCCACAGTAAAGCAGATGCTAGCATAGTAAAAACCAAAAGAAAAATGAAAAATATAGGTTGGAATGACTCTGTTTTCTCTCTTTTGGTGTCTCTGTGCTGAGTTTTCAGGTAAGTCAGCCAAAGTAAGGACAGTTCAGGACAAACCCATGCAGGAAGAACACGTGTGTGTATCAGCAGGTTTCACAGTATTTTTTTTTTAATTTGCTGATGAACTTAAATGGCCTCCTGCACATTGATGAACCACTGCTGGGCCATGGTAAATTTTAGATATTGACATCTGTCCAGCAAGTCCTGGGCCATATGCTTGTACCTAAAATAACTACCCCTGGATTGCTGTTTTTCATACAATAGCCCAGGCTTATGGCTGTCGTTCTTGCTCATCAACTGCTTTGCACATCCCAGTTTTCAGTGGTGTGAGGGATGTTGGTAAAGTTCCCTCAGAGCCAAGTATCCTCTGGTAGCAACAGTTGATAATAAGTATTTAGTTCAGAGCACCTGTGTTCCTGTGCTGCTTTTAGCAGAAAAATGTCTCCTAATTTCACATAGGAAGCCAACATTTGATCCTTATCTCTTCCCCTACTCTTCCCCCTTTTTATCTTGGCTGAAATTGTCTGTTTAGCCATGGGTTTCTTTTATTAAACAGTGGTCATCTTGGGGGGGTTTATTTGTTTTTTTTACTGTGACAGTTTACCTCCATTTGCCAGCAGCAGGCAAATAATAAATCAGTTTAGTTTGGGTGAATTCAACATTAGTAGAGACACCCAAGTGTTGTCCTGTTGCAGATTAAAAACTTGATGGTATGTAGGGATTTCATGTTGCTGAAATCAGTCCATTAACAGTTCTGTTGTACAATCCTTCACAAGAGGCTATTGTATATCTTTAAAAAGACTGAATTTTCAGCATTTTGTCTCCTAAAGTTCTAAGCACATGTTTAATGAGTTCAAGCTGAACTTTCACTTTCCAGTCTGTATCAACGTGCTTCTAAAAATATAAATTCTGCCCTTGAAAAAGGGTTAAAAAAACCCCAACAAACCAACTACAAAACAAAGAAACACAAACTCCACACCTGTTTTACATAAGATGTTTAGCAGAATTCCTTCATATGCTTAAGTATTGGGTAAACATGCATGCATGGACATGTTATGTTGTAAACAATTGCTGCCACGTGTTTTGAAGTGACAGATTGGTGGCAACACTGGGAAGAGAGGGATTCATTGTGACCAGAAATATAAAAATACTTCCTTGTCCTTTTTTCCTTATTTATAGTACTGCTCAAAGAAACACTGCACTGAATAAACTTTAATATCAGAAGAGTCTGTGGCAGGAGAGAAATAATTTGCAGG
The DNA here is from genome assembly GCF_003957555.1 of Calypte anna. Classification (NCBI taxonomy): domain Eukaryota; kingdom Metazoa; phylum Chordata; class Aves; order Apodiformes; family Trochilidae; genus Calypte; species Calypte anna. The sequence continues at coordinate 23,594,166 of NC_044255.1, forward strand.
CAGGACTAAGGCAATATCTCTGTATAGTGTTTAAATATTTCTATTTAAATAATAGAATATTTCTATTTAAATAAATATATATTCTATAAGTATTTCCCAGTGTGTTCAGCACTCTGTTAAGGTCTTCCAAGATTTAAGAGTGGGGAACAGGAGGGGAAATAATTACTGTTGTTACAGCACAAAAAGGAGCTAGCCTTACAGAACTGCACAACTCTTCACAATTTTATTTTTTTTTAACCTCCAACTCCAAAATCTTACTTTAATAAGTATTTATTTGACTCATACAAAGCCATGCAAATACTTATCTACTAGGAAAGCCACTTAATGTAACTTTGTTCAACTCCTGTCCTCAGTGAGAAACAGGTTTTGCTTGGGCTTTTGTTTTTCTTGAAGAGAAAAGCATAAACTTTTTTTTTTTTCTATTGTAGATGTGGCTCTGGTGGTAGCTAATATTCTTTTGAGTTTTCATTTTCAGTGGTAGCACCATAGACCTTGGAATCAAATACTGGATCTTAACTCTTGCTGGAGAAGAGGAAATGTACAAAGACCATAAGTCCAAACTCTTCATGGTTTCTGCAACAGACACAGGGTTTGCTTTGAGGGATTTCTGCTTAGTGCTGCATGTCAGGGGTCTGGAGTATAGTCTTGCTTTTGGGGAGGTTTGAAGAGAAGGTTAGTATGGGTTGGGTTGGTTTTTTTAGTTCATTTTAGTTTACCCAGTGATTCAGCATTTTGTTTTCTGTTGGTGATTGTTGCCTGCTGCAGCTGTCAAGTTTGAATGACATTTGGGTTTTCTGCAATGAGATAAATGTGTAATGCATGTTGTTTCTGTGGAAATACTGAAAAACCCTGAGTTCCTTTTGGCCTTTTCTTCCCTGAGATGAAGAATTGCTGCAATAGTGCCAGACCAGGAGAAGTGTCAAATAGATATTTCTGCTCTGTAATAGAGAGATGCATGATGTGAAGTGATGGGAAAACTGTAATTCAGTGTTTTCAAACTGATTTTGGAGCAGCCATTGAATCTCCATGGTTGAAAATCAACAATATCAACATTTTAGAAGCTGCCAGTAGGATTCAGAGGATTTCTAACACCAGCAGTGTATTTGAGAACACCAAGGAAGGTTCAGGACTGAGGGAGAGGTAATGTTATGAGATGCACTGGCTCTCACAGGAAGTTAGAAGCTTTTCAGCCTCTACTGTATCCCACACAAAACAGTTTGCTTGCCACTCAAATGCAGAGGAACTGAAGGAAAGCAGGAATTTCACTCAGTTAAAAATAGTATCTTTTAAGCTGGCTTTTAGTTCTATGGTGAAGCTCATTCATTTTGTCATGAAAAATCATTCTGTGATACTTGTTTCTTTAAGGGATTTTATTTGGCATGCACAGCTTCTCCAGGAAAAACTAGAATGTGCTTGCACAATGTCATATTGATTTTTATTTATTTACTTGTGACTAAAAGTCCCATTAGAATTCTGAAGGGGGAATAGTTGCTGAGATGTGTGCTCTGGTGCTATCTTGTAGAGATCATGTTGGCTTTAAAATCATCAGTGATCTTGATCAGACTTCATTGTCCCAGTCTGCAAAGGAGCCAGAATTAGTAGAGGAGGCCCTAAATCAATTCATTAAACAATATGAAGGTTTTTACCAACCCCAAATATGATGAACCTGTGTGGATCTCTGAGGAATTCTTTCCTTATTTTGTAGTTCAAAGCCTTTTATACCTGTGGGGGACAAGAGGCAGCTTCTCAGTCATTACTGTGCTCACTCCACTGGATGTTCTGTGTTATAGAGGAGTCTTCTCCCCCTGTGGGCTGCAGACTGAGGAGCTGGTGTAGTGAGTAAGAAGTGCACAGGCTTATAGTAAGTAGCATTAAAAACAAGAAATTAAAGTGCTATAAACACAAAAGGTTTGGGAGGTAAACAGTACTGCACACACAGACCTCCACTCTCTCCCTTTTTTTTTTTTTTTTTTTTTTTTTTTTTCTCCTTGCATTTTGAATCCTTGATCCAGACTAGTGCTAGCAGAGAGTAGCAACTTTTAGGAAGGAAGGTTAGCTCAATAAATGCCTTTCAATAAATGCTGCTTGGAAACAAATTCCTCTGGACACTGAAAGGCCCAGGTAAAGCCCCACCATGATTTGCATGCTATCAGACCTTGCCCTCCTGGGTGCAATAAACAGAGCTACTTGGATGAAATATAACAGCAAAAAAACCTACCCTGCAACCCAGTGAAGACACAGGGAAAGTGCATGAAAATGTCTGGGTTGCTGAGAAGGGGTTCAGGGGATGAGGGGTCAAGATTTGTTAGCTGAGCTCCATGTAAAGGCTGTGTACTCAGGGCTAAGAGATCCGAGTTGTTCCCAAGTGTGGAGTGTAGAACATCTCATCTCTATCTGGCATTGTGAAAAACCCTGGAATGTTATCAGGATCCTGCAAGCATCAGCTAACACAAGATTTTAATGATAAGCTGAAGGGCTCAGTAATGACTAATGGTCAGAAAATAGCCTTTATGATAAAACTGGGGCTAAATATAATTGGAAAAAAAAAAGGGGATGGAGGGGTAGCAATTATAGGCTGACAGAAATAGATTTGTTCATTTGATTTTTGATGGAGCAAATGAAGAACAGGATCCAATGACTGGAAGAGCCACATGAATTCATACTGAAGTAATGCTGTTTTTAAACTGGAGCACTTCTCAAGGACCATTCTCAGTTTCCAGAACTTCTGAGCTGAGATTGCTGTCCCACTCCCAGCTGCATTAGTGCAAGCTGAGCCCTGGCTCACAGAAATCTACCAAGCAAGTCCATTTTTTCAGCAGAAGGGAGAATCTAGCATGACAGTGCCATCTGCCAAGAAACCATTCTACCTCTGTTTCTGCCCTCTGAGCTGTTCTCCAAAAGAACAAGTTGATCTTGAGTCTGTTTGTCATTTTAGTTTCTCCAGACCATCTCAGATTTCTGGGGTGATGATGCTGTGAAACTCCTTGACAGACCTCACTTCAGTTCTTATTTGTTGTGTGTTTTCCTAGGAGGAAGAACAGTGACAATCTGACCAGTAATAACCAGTTTGTCAACTGACTGCTGTTTACACTGAAAATTATTTTAGTGGAGTCCTATTTTGGTGAATTGTCTGCAAGAGTGGTTGCTTGTCTTTCATGTGGAGGCTTTTGTGAGTCCCAGGTATTCAGGTGCTGTTCAGAAGCAGGCAGGAATTAAACCCAAGGGGCCTGTCAGCTTTTGTCTGGAGGGAGGACATTCTTCTTTGTTCCAGCTGTGTTGATGAAGCTTCAGGATCTTTGATTCTGATAAACTACATATGATTTTTCAGGTCCAACTTTTAAATTACATGTCTGAGGCTTTTTTTCTTGGTGTATTTGTTTTGGTCTCACTCATCTCTCCCCTTATCTCTGGCTTGCACATGTGCTTGTCCTGAAGATGTGTTACCACCTGAGTTGGAATAAATTTCCTTTTGCATTCACCAGTAACCTTTTTTTAATACCCTTTAGAGCCTAATGCCCCTTTATAGCTCGTGTTCCAGCAATTTGGTTTAGTACTCCTTGAAAATATACATCAGGTCCTGCTCTTGGTTAGCAGCAGCTTTTCTGGGAGCAGTAATAGCATTCCTGAAGTCTGGAGTACAGCTTTTCCCTAGGAATGCTTCTGTTAGGCTGCAGTAACAACTGTGGATTGGGAAGGGGTTAATTAACAGTCCTGAGATCATCAGAGGCTTGGTACAATTCTGCAGTCTTTTTACAGGGTATTTTCCTCATAATTTTTTCCTCAATATGCCAGGTTTTTAGACTTAACAGAAACTCTGAGTGCAACCTGACAGGCTTAGAGCAGGAGCCTGTAGTAGGTAAGTCAGTTGTAAAGTTACAGAGCCCTTAAATAGTGGGTGGTCTCATCAGCTTCTTCAGGAAGGCAACTTTGGGCACAGCTGAATGGCTGCTGAGTGCTTCTCCTTGCCTTCAGCTCTGTCCTGCAGAGTTTTTCATCACTCAGGTGGGATTTGGGTCTCTGCTGGTGAATCCCAGGCTGTGCCTTCCCAGGATCAAGTAACTCACTGCTCACCTGCAGCTGTAGCATCCTGCCATGAGTTTCAAACTGCATGGCTGCATGCAGCCATGAAAAGCTGCATTAGATTGTTATTAATTCTAATTTTGATTAACCAATTGAGTTAACATTCTCTAAGGATGCAGATATATCCTGGAAACCTGCTTTTTAGTGTGGGACAGACAGCCTGTACTCCCTTATTACCATTCTTACCTAGTTGTTGCAGGTGTTGCATTAGGTACACTTCTGTATATTTCCTTTTATTTAGTGGGAAGCTATCATGGTGTGGGTGTGTTTTGGTTTGTTTTTTTTTCCCTCTTCTGCATGTTTTTCTCATCCTGAGCTCCATTTTGGTGATGAAAAGTTGTACCTCCAAAGCAGTGGGGAACTATCCCTTTCCCACTCACCTTTCCTGCCCTTTTTTTTTCTGGAAACTCCTTCCTCTGAACAGGTAGACTGTCTTGCTCAGAACTGGGAAGTTGATTTTTAAGAATGCATGTTCCTTTTGATAAAAATAATGATGCTTCTGAAAGTCAAGGTTTTAATCCTTCTGAACTGCTTCTTAGAGCTATTCAGAATTTCTTTTAGCCATTCCTTGTGTTACTGCAGTCCTTTATGCTCCAGGTTTTCAAGCTTTCTCTGGGCTTGTGAATGGTTAAGTCACAATAAAAATGCAATTGTTTTCAACTTGCTACTCTCATTCACTGCAGAGTTCAAATTATAGAATAAAATCACTATAGACAGATTCTGTTTCTCTTCTCACTTTGTGCTGTAAGTAACAGAAGCAGCAGCAAACTGATTTATGTATACTGGAAAATTGCTTTTTGTTTTCTGATAACTCTCAATGAAAGCCACAGAAAAAATGACCCCCAAAATAAAATAAATTGCTCTTAGAATACTAAAGGGTTTGTGTTTTGAATTTAAAAATAATTCTTTGTAACTCAGCTTTGCTTACTAGGTCTCTTTAATTTAAATTTGTTTATAAAGCTGTTTCACAAGGCACAGAGCTGGAACTGGTTCATACAGTAATAGAAATGTGTTTATATCAGAAAGGTGTAAATTAACTTGGATATCTGGGAGACAGGAGGAACATGGTGGAGGTTTGGGTGAGTGAGAGCTCATGTTGAACTTCCCCACTTTAGTCAGCAAGGGATCCTTCAAAAGAAAGCCTGGTGGTATTTCTGTTTATTCTGAAAAATTCAGAATCAATTATTGGAATTCTTGCAGCAGTTGGACTTTGCGTGAAGGATCACCTGGAGGGTCACTCCAGCTCTAGGAGTACAGATTACAGGTTTCCCAATATGCCTCCTTTAAAAATGTCTGTGGGGTTTTGGCTCGTGTCCCCCAGGAGTGTGTGTTAAAAAAGCCTTCAGTCATGGAAAGCTGATAAATGGTGGGCAGATTTAATATTCTTGCTTTAGTTTGCCATGGTGCTTGTGATGCTTTTGGTTCTGGTACTTTATATACAGCTTATTTCAATATATGACACATGTTCATTCACTGATTCTATATTCCATTGCTTCAATGTGAAGATTAAGATACTGTTTTACTATGAAATAATACAGAAATGGTCCCATTATCTCTCTTTCCTGTTGGATTACTACCTTTCTAATTAAATCCTGGGTGTACAAGTAGTGTTTAAAGTGTGTGAATGTCAAAATAAATGTGCAAGAACTTTTGGGATGACTTGGTGTAGATTCAGAACATAATGTGCATTCATCTTGATTCTTTTCAGACTATGAGAAGACAAAGAAATGAAGTTGTTGTGGAGCTGAGAAAGGTGAGAGGGCTTTTCATTAGTCTGACTAAATAGGATTTGGTCATGTTGATATTTCATTAATATTTAAGAGTTTTGTTAAAGGCTTAAAAAATACTAATTACTGGTTTGTGTCCTTTCTGAAGGTCCAAGAACACCATGGTCAAACTATTTATATTTACTAATTCTGTGAAGGTATTTTGGCTTAGAAGAAAGTCCCTTAATTTTTATCCTGAAAAACAGAACTTTATTTGTGATCTGTTGAAGGGAATGATTCATGCTTCTTGAGCTAGATCTTTAATTTTAAAACCTGATAAAAAGTGGATGTGTTTCCTGCTAATTGATAGGTAGGAAGCTATTTTTTTCCCCCAAAATAATAGTTAAACATTTATGTAATGGTGGAAGAGTATATATGAATATAACACATCTTGGAATTGTTGGAAAACTAGCACTTGAAAAGTGCTAACTTGAATTATTTTGAGATGAACTTGAATTCTGAGATGAATGGAAAAGTAGGGAATTGCCTACTTATAAATAATGACAAATTGATTTTAATGTCAGTGTTGATGGATGTGTGCACATGGAACTTCCAGCAAAAGTAGATAAAGCTGGATGCAGGATTTTTCTAGGAAGAAGTGATTTCCAAAATGAGCTTCTCTACACACTTTCTGAATGTTGGAAATGTTGGAAAAGTATCAATGAAATCAGGTTTATAATGCTTGTTTAAAACAGAAGCTTCTGTTCCCTTCTTAACACCCACACACCTTAAATCATGGTTTTTAAATGATTAACCTCTTTTTCCTTTTCAGAACAAAAGAGATGAGCATCTTCTAAAGAGGAGAAATGTTCCCCATGAAGATATCTGTGAAGATTCTGATGTAGATGGTGACTTTAGAGTGGTAAGAATTAAATTAACTCTCAAGCATGTCTTCTTTTTCTGTACTTAAAAGACATTTCTAACTTCTAATTTCTAACTTTGTTTTTTCTAGCAAAACACTTCATTGGAGGCAATAGTACAGGTAAAAAAATACTCAGTTTTTTTAACATTCTTTGTGTTATGGTGACAAATATGTGAAGAATCTAAATTCTCTTTTTATTTTAGAATGCTTCAAGTGACAACCAGGGTATACAGCTGAGTGCTGTGCAAGCTGCAAGGTAAGAACACTTCTCTCAAATGCACTATTTTTATTCTTACTTTGTCATGCTCTTAAATTCAGAAAATGTGTTCTAGTTTGACTAGAAAAAAATGTCACACTGATTTTAAAGAAAACTTACTAAATTAACTTTATTAGATGAAAATACCAAGGAGTTAATTGGAATTAAATACCAGGATTTATCTTGGTGCAGTGTTTGATGCTTCTCACAAGCAGAGTAACATAGGTAATTAGTAGGAAAATGAAGTCTTTAGCTTTAAAGACACAAAGAACTGGCCTCATCTTTTTTCTAGTTTTGTCTTGGATCAGACCACTAAGCCCATTTCTCACTTTAAATACAGCTACACAGAATTCCTTTCATTCTGTGAGTGGTTCTCAAGTACTTCTTGGAGTTTTCCTTACCTAAATTTAGCATTTACCTGCAGTTGTGTGAACACTGTGATCCTCATTGTTATGATTTTGGTTTTTGAGGTATTTTGTGTAACAGCTCTGCCTTTTCTTTATCTCCTCTTGCCCTGTGTTCCCCCCTTAACACACCAATGATTTCAGGAGAAAGCTGGAGTGGAAAGTTTGTTTTCTAGTTATTGTCAGGCCTTTCATGTGTTTGGCTAGGCTGACTGTACCTTTCTTCCCATTCTTAGTAAAAATTTGGTGAAGCAGCTCAAGTTATCCCCTCCAAGAACCTTCCTTTCTTCCCCTTAATTCCCTCACTGCAGAAAGGTGAAGCTAAGGGGATTAAAAATTAATTTCTACACTCCTGTTTGCAGTAATACTTTTGTGACACCTTGCTCTCTGACAACAAATCCTTAGTGAAAAAAGAAACACTGTCAAAGCAGCCAGGATCTGGTTTATCTCCCTTGTTGGGTGGAGGAGGAAGAAGCTACACGAGGGTGTAACATAATAACTTGGGTCATCTGTATTGTGCTGACTGGTAATAAACTCCACAATAGCCAGAGAAAAATTAGCAATGAGTGAGCAATGAAAGCAGTGGCTTCAGTTTTTCAGGACTTAAGTCATTTTGGTTTTGGAAAGAAGTTAATTTCACTTGTAGTGGGGAAAACAAAGGTTTGAGAGTGTGAGAGAGACACTGGGGAATCACTTCCCAGCCCTGGGGCAGCCAGAGCCTGGACCTCTGGGCAGAGATGTTTCCAAACCTCAACTACACCTCCTCTAGTGTCAGGAGTAACCCTGCTTGGAGCAAAAACCCTCCAGAGATCCTTTCCAGTCATGATTTCTCATTCATCTATTGAGTTTGGTGTTTTTTCTTCTTCCTAAACAGGAAGCTGCTTTCCAGTGATCGGAATCCACCAATTGATGACCTAATAAAATCAGGAATATTACCTATTTTAGTGCACTGTCTTGAAAGACATGACAAGTGAGTATTCCTAACATTCAAAAAGGTTTTAATCATTGCAAAAATTTGCAACAGAAGTATTTAGCTACCATAAAATATTTAGCTACCATCCTAAATCTGATTTGAGAACTAACGTGATAATAATATTAATTTTTTTTCTCTTATTTTGCAGTCCTTCTTTACAGTTTGAAGCTGCCTGGGCTTTGACAAACATTGCCTCTGGAACCTCTGAACAAACACAGGCTGTAGTTCAATCTAGTAAGTCCAGTAGTATTTGATCATTGATAAAACACACACCACAAAATAAGGTCATCTGAGTGATACTGTAAAGAGCATCCACACTCAGTCTCAAGCATGTTCATCAGTCCTTTCATGGGACAGCCAGGATGGTTGGAATTGAGTTGTCAATCCCAGGCACATCTCTAAAGGATCTACCCATGAATTCCTCTTCTCTGGCAAGCAGCATCAGTTGAAGTGCACACCTGCTTTTGTTCTTTTTCTCAAGTTTTAAATCCAGTTGGGTTTCTTTAGTGGTGAGTAGCTTCTTCTGGAAACTCACACTATTTTAGCAGAGGTGATGTCTGCTGGTTTCAAGTTTTCAAACATTAAAAAAAAAACCCAAAAAAACCAGCAGCAAAAAACTTGAAACAAAAAAAAAGTAAAAAACCCCAACAAACCCAAAACCTTAAAATGAAGGAATATGCTGTCTTATTATGAAGAGTTCCAAAGGGTCACTGACATCAAACTGTCCTCCAAAATCAAGTTGAAGAGTCTGTCTTCCAGCTGAAGAAAAAGCTGTCCATCCTATTTTGAGGAGTGAAGCATGGAGAGGAACTGTTGCTGGACATGAAATCTGAGTTGCCAAGAAAGCAAACTTCCTTCTGCACTCCTAAGCATTCCCTGGGTTGAAGTAGGACTTCTCTTGGTAAAACAGAACTTGGGAGTGTCTGCAGGCTTTTTGCAAGCAAGCACCTTAGTTCTGGGGATTAAAAAAAAAAGGATCAGTATCTAAATGCCTGTAGAGTGTGTCTGAAACAATCATTTAGTTTAGCTCTAAATCTTGGGAGCATTCTCCTGTCTGACCCCAGCATAGGGTAGAAAAGTTGTGGGGGGTTCTGTGTGGTCTTTTGGATTGGTTTCTTATTGCTCTGTCTGCTGTTAAGTTGTCAGTTTAAATGGGTGAAGTTGGTTTGAAATGGTTGCTGCTTTTCAAACTTGTGAAATTATATTAATTAACAGGTTATATTAAGAGTTGCTTTTAAAATATTCTGAACTGCAGGCTCTATAAGAGTGCAATAAAGTGAATTTTGTGATTTATTTCAGTATTATTTAGGAATTAGCAAACTTCTGACCATTCCTTAACCAGGGGAAAAATTTCTCATGCAGAAATTTTATTTAATTATGTGAGCTTTTTTCTGCTGAGAATTATTTCTTAATCATTGCATGGGGGTCTCTTTGTGTCTTTCAGATGCTGTGCCACTTTTTCTGAGACTGCTGCATTCACCTCATCAAAATGTTTGTGAGCAAGCTGTGTGGGCTTTAGGAAATATCATAGGTTTGTGTTCTTCCTGTCACTAGGAACCTTGTGAGGGGACATTGAGGAGTTCTTGGGGCTGTCAGATATCCTCAGTGCTTTGATGTTGTCTCTGTCCCTTTGCCCTTGCTCACCACTGCCCCAGCCTGGAAATATATTATAAATAATAGCAGAATAATATAATATTACAATAAAAGTATATAATTATAATGTATATAATAACAATAATATATATTATATGACATAATAAATACTATATACAATAACAATATGTAATATATGATGATAATAATGATAGAATAATAGAATAATTCTCTTGAGCATTTAGCTGGTTTTAATGAGTAGTTCTGATGAAAGCAAAGAGCAGGGCCTACTAAAGCTTTGTCTCTTATGAGAGATATATCTATAAAGATATAATTTTATATTTCTGTACTTCTTTCCATACTCATGAGCTTCAAATGCCTTTAAATAACTGAAGTTTTAATTAATCAGAAGTTCAGCTTCCTCTGGATGGTGTGGGATGATCTTGGTGTTTACAATTTCTTCCTTTTCACCAGGTGATGGACCCCAGTGTAGAGATTATGTTATTAGTCTTGGAGTAGTGAAACCACTGCTGTCCTTCATCAGCCCATCTATTCCCATAACTTTCCTAAGAAATGTTACTTGGGTCATGGTCAACTTGTGTCGTCACAAAGATCCTCCTCCACCTATGGAAACCATTCAGGAGGTGACTGAATTATTTGCTCAAAAATACCTTAAAATAACTTTAAAAAGACTTAAAAATAACTCTGCTGCTTCTTTTCCTCCTCAGATCCTTCCAGCACTCTGTGTTTTAATTCACCACACAGATGTAAATGTAAGTAACACCACTGAGAGTCACTCTTGTGTTGCTATAAAGTTTTTTAGTATAAAGCTTGTCATAATTAACTCTTTTTTCTTTAAAAAAACCAACCCACTGTTGTGTTCTGTGGTGTTCTCCTTCACTGTTAAACTCTGATATATTTTATTGCTGGTTTTTTTAAGTATCACTTGATTTTTGCCTGGTATTTCTCTGTATCTTTGCTAAGCTTTCCCTGCATATAAAAATGCAGTTTCAGTTGTATTTCTGTGAACATTTACAGACAAATGAAGGATTTTTTTTGTCTCTGGGTTTGAAATTGTAGTGAAAATCAGTGTAAGTGGAAGAAAAATTAGTGTCTGCATATGTAGAATATTAGATGGAACTTGAGGTGAAATACAAACATTTTAATAGTGAAGTAAATGAGTGAGGCTTCACTGAAATTAAGAAACAAGTCAGCTTTTTGCCTAATGTGAGGCAAATTCTTTGCTTCCTGGTCAAGTTGTCTTAATTCATGACAACAGTGCTTTACCAAAATGTTTGAAAATACATGAAATGAAGTTTGCATAGAAACCAGGCTACTTATTCTTGAGTGTGTGTAAAATGAATCTTACCTGAGCTTCTTGAAATGGCTGTTTTTGTGAAGCAGTCAAGAATTGTCAAGCCTTTGTAAGCAGTAAATCTGAACTTCTTAAATAGGCAGAGGAAATTGAGCCTATTTAAGTGTTTCTGGACCAGTTAAAAATAAATATTTACTGGAGCTTTACCTTCCTTTCAGGGTGAGTCTTTCATGAGAAGAGCAGATACAATTGTTTTTATTATAATCTAAGCTGGAGTTAGCAGTTTAGCTGTCTTTTAAAAAAATCTGTGTATTCTTTGGAGCTAGAACAGGCTCCACAACAGTTGTTTTTCAGACTTCTGTGGAGTAGAATATATGGAGTTTGTAAAACAAAACAAAGTGAGGTTTTGCTCTGTGTTGTGTCAATTCTGGCTTCCCAGGAAATTTTTTTCTATTTTAATTAATATTAAACTTTTTAAAGACTTGTGATAGTGCTGGACTAACTAGAAATAAATGTTTTTACTCTCAGATATTGGTAGACACAGTCTGGGCACTCTCATATCTAACGGATGCTGGCAATGAACAGATCCAGATGGTGATAGACTCTGGAATAGTCCCTCATTTGGTTCCTCTTCTCAGTCATCAAGAAGTTAAAGTGCAGGTAAGTTTGGATAACTTAAAAGTGTTGCTCAAAATCTTTAATACTACAGAAAGTAGCTGGTATGCTTGTACAGTTCATGGAATTTCAAGGATACTTCTGTGTGGTGTAGTAATTCCATAAAACCTTTTGCTTTTTTAACTTAGTGTTTGAAAGTATGTGCTCAACTAGCAAAATCTTAGGTTCAAAAGAACTGTTTTTAAAGAAAATGTTTTGTTTCAGACTGCTGCACTGAGAGCTGTAGGAAACATTGTCACTGGTACTGATGAGCAGACACAGGTAGTTCTGAATTGTGAAGCTCTTTCACATTTTCCAGCACTTCTGACACATCCCAAAGAAAAAATTAATAAGGTAAGGGACTGCAGAGATTGCACCCAAATGGTGGGTTTTTATATGTATTTAATTTAGCTGTTTTGGATTCCAAATAAAGTGGTGTGGTAGAGGTTTGAGTAAGGGGCTGTTTATCCCAGTATATGGCAAGGGCAGACAAGATGCTGAAATCTGCAGAAAAAAATCTCTAAGGAGCTTCAAATTTGTACTTGAGTAGAATGTTGTTTCCTGATTCTTCTAAATGAATTTTTATGAAATTAAAGCATAATCTCCCATTTCTGGCTGTTGACTTCAAAGTTGGAGCTCCTGATACACGAAACATCCCTTTAATTAAACTGACTCTCTTGGAAATGATGAAATAGAGATAATTGGATGTCATTTTGAATGGAGTGTGTGTGTGATAAATGGAATTTAAACCAAGTCAGACTTGGGGTGGGGGGTGGAGGATGTGTGTGTGTGCAACATGTATGGAAAAGGCTTGAAATGGGGGTCCTGATTTTCAGTGCTGACCTCCGGAGTGCATCTGAGGCGTGTTGTGAAGTTTTGGGGTGCCCCATTCCAACACTGCCAGTGATTAAAGCCCAAGCAAGCCCCCCAGAACAAGCCTAAGCATCCTAAATCTCTGACAGGTTCACTCATGACAGTGATCCTGTAATCTGATCTGAGAGACTCAGCTGAATGAAATTTGGGGATTTCTGAATCCAGTGTTGAGAAACACTTGTCTAAAAAGTTGCTGTGTGAGAAGTTGAGGGGAGAAGAGAATTAAGGAGGAGTTGTAGAAGGTTACTAGGAAGGGAGAATGGTTTTCATATTTAAGTTTACTCTTGAATATGATTGAAATTTTATGTGAAACTGTTAATTGTTTCTTGACTAAGTATAGATTCCCACTTAAAAGGGGGTAGGGTAGCTCTTGATCCTTGTTTAACCCAAGAATCCAGGTAGTCTTTTACTTCAGAATTTTAATTGTTGAGAGCTGGGTGAAGATCTCTTTTTGTACACTTTGCTGGGCACTTGGTGGTTGCTGGAAAGAGAATCCTGAGCTTCTGCACAGGATAATCATAAAGGGTCACATAACTTTACAGTGTATGAGTTGCAGAGCTGAAACGTGGAAGTGTAACCTGGAATGGAGGCAAAATATGATGCAGAGACTTCTTCAATTAATTATTTCTCACCTTGTTTTGTTTTGCAGGAAGCAGTGTGGTTCCTATCTAACATCACTGCAGGAAATCAGCAGCAAGTTCAGGCAGTAATAGATGCAAACCTTGTTCCAATGATAATACATCTTCTAGATAAGGTTAGATACCAAGAAGCATTTAACAGTTTGTTTCCTTAACTGGGAAAAGTGACATGAAATTTCTTGTTTTATATTGTAGTGTAAACAAGGCAAACTATACCCTTGAGCAATTGTTTTATGTTGCAAGATAAAATACATTACAATTCTGTAAAGTGCTGTGAGATAATGAGCACAGAATGCACTGGGGAAAGGCAGCAGATGAAGGGATCTCATTTAAATGCCTTCTTTTCACTCGTGTGATGGGAAGAGGTCTGGGTGGGAACAGCATTTAATTCTCTGCATTTTGCCATAACTTAAAGACTTTCCCTCCTGCATTATCCAGAAACATAAGGAAGTGCTCAACAATGGCATTTATTAACCTTTTAGTGATACTGCAATGATCTAGTCTGAGAATAACCCAGTCAGTGGTGCTAAACTATGGACTGGGAATGTCCCATCTATGTTTTTACAAGCAAGTAGAACTGGATGACCCAAAAATTAGGTGTTGGTCTTTTATGTGTTCAGAGTTTTCCCATAGCAAACCACCATGTCTGCATGTATGGATGTACACTTCTTTTCAAAAGAGATGAAGCTTGTTGAGGTGAATGTTTTAATAACCTCTTTCATTAAATAGTGAAGTCAAGTAGTTGCTCAGGCACTTCTGAATGCTTTTCTCTTGCTTTTTCACAAATTCTCTCGTTGCATGTTGGCAACCAGGGGTTGAATGGTAGTGGGTCATCCCTTTGCACTTCAGATTTCTGTGTTTCTTTCCAGTTTTAGGACCATAGTGTCCTTTAGAACATTAATGTCCAAACCACATTCTGCTCCCAAGGACCTGCCCTGTAAAAAAGAAGGGTAATTAAATGGATCTTTCTAAATGGGAACAGCACAACATTTCTCTTTCAAATATTTCCTACTTTTGCTTTATTGATTATTTGCTTTTCTTTCCTGAAGTGTGGAAGGAAGCAGAAACACCAAGCTTTGTGTCCAGCCATGACAAAGATGCAGTGTCTTGCTTCAGTGCTGGGCTTGAGACTGAAGAAATAACATGGGGTTTCCACACAGCTGTTCTCAAATAGCTCTTAACTGCCCAATTTATTGATCTCTGAGAAGAGAGGTGGAAACCTTTCTCTTTAAATTTAATAAGCAGACTTGAGTTGCCTAACTTGAGACACACAGTTACAGGCTGTACAGTGCTTTATCAAAGCTGACACTTTCCTGCTTATCTCTCACTGTAATATATGACAGCTGCTGATAAGAAATATGGGAGTGGAGTAATACAGTTTTTATTTACTTTGATGCAAATAAATTTCCCTTCCTCTGGAAAACCTATTTAAAACCATGGTTGCAGGGAGGGGATGAACCCTGAGTAGGCTCTTAACATCCACAGGATGTGTTGGTTATTCTCCCTACTTACTGAAAACTGCTGTGGTGATACCATGCAAAATGGACAGTAACAAATACAAGCTTTTGTTACTACATAACACAAAGCCTGGAACTGATTATTTCTATTTATGGTTATGTTTTTAGGGTGACTTTGGTACTCAGAAAGAAGCTGCTTGGGCAATAAGCAACTTAACGATCAGTGGAAGAAAAGACCAAGTGAGTCAAACCTTGGGAAAAGCTCCATTATCTTGGGTGCATTTAAGGGAGTTCAGATTGCTTTTGACTGCTCCTCTGCCAAGCCACTGAATGCCTGGATTCCTCTCCTCATCAGGAACTCTGCCCTTTTCCACAAGGGATTTAAGAGGGAACTTCTGCAGCTGGGCATTTTTGGAATGAAAGTTCTGTTGGTTTGACCCAGTGGCTATGGATGACTGTGTTGAGGATCTGATGGGTGTCTTGGTCATTCAGCATCTCCTTTCTATTTATTTTTTTTCTCTGTATGGATAAAAGGTTGATAATGATACTGATAATGGCTACCAAGTGGAAATACACTTGTTTCTTGTAAGCCCTGAATACAGACTTGTGGCAAGGTTGGGGTGATGGTGTCATTCCTCAAAGATGAGGTGGAAAGTCCTTGTCTAATACTGAAAAATTCAGAGTATCTGCTATTAGTGTTTTCCAGACTTAGAATTCATTAATAACATAATAAATTTTACCTTTTTACTCTCTAAACCAAGTATTTCTAAAAGTGACTGCTACAGAGTATTCTTAGCTTGTTGGGTAACTTGGGAGTAGTTGGACTTGGTTGAACTGATTTGCTTTGTTTGCTCCTGTCCCACTCCTGATATTTGCTTTTTCCCCCTTAGGTGGCATACTTAATTCAACAAAATGTAATTCCTCCCTTTTGCAATTTGCTGACAGTAAAAGATGCACAAGTTGTGCAGGTGGTTCTGGATGGACTAAGTAATATATTAAAAATGGCTGAAGATGAAGCAGAAACCATAGCCAATCTTATAGAAGAGTGTGGAGGTATGAGACTTAGTATTTTGATCCTGTTTTGCTTTGTTTTCTCAAATTGCTGCTTTATCTGTCTACCCCATGTATATGCTGTTGGCTTTATTGTGTGTTGGCACAGAGGTTTTAAACATTTCTTTTAAAGTGACCATTTCATGCCTCTCAGGTGAATATAATCACTTTTTCCAAACTGGTTAAGCTCATGAGCAAGTAAAATGTGGAAGAGGTGGATAATGGCAATAAAATTTATTAGGTACCAGTTTTATAGCAGTCTGTAGAGAGGATTCATGCCTAAAGCTCTGCTTGTCAGAACTTCCACAATATTTATAAGTATGTTCTAGTCACATCTGCCAGTAACCTACACTGTACTGGAGCTACTTGGTAAATAATCAAGCTACAGGTCAGTACCTGCTGGCATTTCTGCCACCAACTGTTTGTGTTTTATGCTTAAAGCATAGAAGCTGCTTTATATTTGAGGAAATGTTCCAAAATTGAGGAGCATACACCTGGATAAAAAGCTTTAAGCATGTCAGAAGAGTTTAACAGCATCTTATTTGTAGTCACTCTATTTCTAGATCTGTTTCTAGTTACTTTCTGTGGTGAGGCCTTAAGGAGAGGGAGATTCTTCTGCATCAATTTAGTATTTCAACTCTCTTGCATATCTTGTGTATTTATTGCAGGCCTGGAGAAAATTGAACAGCTACAAAACCATGAAAATGAAGACATCTACAAACTGGCTTATGAGATCATTGATCAGTTCTTCTCTTCAGATGATGTAAGTGTGTAAATGTTTGCAGTCTGCTTTGTAATTGTATTTATAAATGTGTTTCAAGATAAAGGCAGCTCTGTTCAGTAACTTTTTTTTTTTAGTGAAGAATGTGCTCATACTTGAACTTATTGCAGATGTTACCATTCTTCATGATGAAGTATCTAAAGATCTGGTGCCTATTTTAAGCCTTTAGGGATTAGAATAGTTGCCTTTGAATAATTATTTTGATTGTCAGCTTGACTAAGCTTGACATTTCACATTTGATAAGCTCCCTGCTGACTTGAGTTCTGGATCTGAGATTCTTCTTAAGAAACAAACTATTTTGAATATTCTAGTAATTTCAAAGGTAGGATGTGCTTAAAGATGTTGTTGTCATTTTAAACTTGTAAATCAAAGGAAGGTTTTATATATGTATGCATTTTTAATCATAAAAGTTAATTGCATATAAAGGAAGTGCAGCCATGTCAGTCTGTCTTGAATCAAGAGGGTTTTCTACTTGGCTGGGAGCAGGTTGCAGTGAAAGTGGTAGAGCTCAGCTGCCTTCATGCCCTGCTGTCAGCATTGAAGTTTATTTTCTGTTAGTTTCACTTTTATTTAAACAATGAGAGACAGGTCTTGTCTAGCAACTCAAACTCTGCTTATATAGCAGGACTTGGATTGAATGTAGTCCCTGGTCACTGGTATGCCACCTATTTAAAATAAAACTGCAGTTTTGGCTTAATCCTTCCTTGATTTAATTGTTATTGGCCTTCTCTTAATTGTGGCAGTGGATAAGCTGGCAACAAGAATGAGTTAGAGAATGCTTTCCAGGAGAGAAAACTTTAACTTGAGACTTAGAGGTGCCATGCAGCCTACCTACTAAATACAGCTTAAACCATTTTGGACTGAATTCCTTTGTCATTAGAGTGCTTTTAGTAAACTAAGGGAGAAGGAAGACAAAGAAGCAGATGAGGTGAAAAGATAAGACACTCCTTAGGATTGTCCAGCTCCTTATCAGTCAGGCTTTTGTTTTCCTAACCTTCCTCATGACCTTCTCATTCTGTTCCAGATTGATGAAGATCCTAGCCTTGTTCCAGAAGCCATACAAGGCGGAACATTTGGTTTCAATTCATCTGCCAATGTACCAGCAGAAGGGTTCCAGTTTTAGAGTGGTATTTTGGAAGTTAGGTACAATGCAGCACTGAATAAAAAAAAAAAAAAAAGGTTTGATCCATCAATCTTGGCTCATGGGATCCGCTGCTGCATTAAATCGGGGAAGAAAACGTGAAGATTTCATTTGGAATCACAGAAAAGCCCAAATGAAGTCAAGATGGCGAGTGGGTGCGAGTGAGAATGAGTGGCAAAATGTAATGAAAAACTTCACACTGAATGCTTATTTAGGTTGTTCAAAGAAAAAAGGGCTACAGGTCAAAGATCTTCAGTGCCTGAGAAGGAACAATGACTTACTAGAGCAATTGGGGGGAAATGCAGTGCTATCATCATCAAGCCTTGTAAGCATAAGAGAATAGGATGCCCATATAAGTCCAAGGAGAATGAGCCCAGGCCTTGCTATGAAGCAATGTGTGAGTGGACAACACTGAGTGAATGTCTGGCCTCGATGCTGTGGAGCCAGGCTCCTGTTTCAATACCCCAGGGCTCCTCAGTCCTGCAGCAGGCTCCTCGTGTGTACGAGAGTATGGTTGTGATGCTGTCTGTGAACGCATGCAAGCTTGAGTCGCCTTCAGGGGGCTGATAATAAACCTAAAAAAATCATCAAAATGAGATCATAAGTGTTAACTTACACTGGACACACAAAGACCGGTTTAGCAGCAGACTCTGGTTTACTCCTGCAGCCTGTGTTTCTTGTTTTATTTTGTTTTGGTTTTGTTTTTTTTTTTTCCCCTGTCCCCTCTTCCCTCTTTATTTTTCTTTTAGTTATTTTTAAGTTCTTTCCTGTATGGCTTATTAGTTGTTTGTAAAGTCAGAATTTCAGGAAGGCTTCCCTGTGCATTTGCACCAGATGAATGTTTGATGTTATGAAAAGCTTTCCATATCATCAAAACTAATTTGTAGATTTTTGCATGGAAAAAAAAAAAAAACAAAAAACAACCAAACCATCCATTTCCCTTCAAATAGAGACTGTGTTGCAGTACACAAGTTGCCATAATAGTAGAAAGCAGTAAAATGTGGTAATAAAATCTCATCCTTTTCATTTTCAAAGATAACATGAAGACTTTTGCATGTGGTAATCTACAGCATAGTTCATTTTTAGATTTTGTTGAGTCCTGTAACCAAATGTTTCCGTTGTGGTAGGATACCGTGCTGTGTTTCAATGTTACTTGTTTTCAAACTTTGTTTTCTATGAAAATGATATGGAAACTTCTAAAAATGAAATTTGGTGCATATGTACTGCCGAATAAAGACCGAAAAAGAGGTGTGAATAGATGTACAAATCAAGTCATGGTTTGAACACCTTTAATATGCCTAATCCAATTGTTTTAGACTCTTTTTATCTTAGATGTAGGCAGCCATGAACAATCTATTTTGAGCCACTTTAGAGAGAAAACTTTGTGTTTTTAAAACTTGCACAAAAAGGATGCAAGTGTTTTTATAATTGGAGTAATGCCTCAGTTTTGAGGTTCTGCACACTAAATTAAAGGTGACGTTACAAATTTGTACAAAATGAACTCTTTATAAGGTGGCTCATTGTAGGAAATGCTGTGCCTTCCCCTTTGAGCACAAGTGTTGCATGAACAACAGTTTGCTATAATAAAACATACCAGATTTAGCCACCATTAGCATCTATATCTACCTTGTGTTTTAAAATCAACTGGTAATTCTGAAACACTGTAGAATGGATAAAGATTATTTTGTGATCATAACTCTCTTTGTTGGACTAGAGTATTTTTGCAGCATTCCTTGTCATCAGAAACATGGTTAAAGTTTAAAACTAGAAGCAGCAGAAACTAGCTTGTGAAATTTATCCAAGTAGAGTGCAGGCTAGGCTGTCTTGGGGAAATAAACATTAAACTTGCAACAGTGTTGTATTCCGTGTGTCTTTGTGTATTCAGTGCAGGTTTCCTCAAAAGCTGAAGACAATCAGTTGAAGATAACATTTCTGTTTCACCTGCCAAATGTCAGGGTTGCCTCTGGTACCTTAGGTAGGTGGATGGTAAATCTCTGGTTTGGTGTAAATATTAAGAAATAATAATTACCTTGTTTGCATTCATAATCAGGGGTGTTTCCATGTAAAGTGTAAACTTTGAGGAGGTAGAAGGTTGAAGCTGGAGGTAAATTGAGATGCTGTAAGTTAAATTACACTTCTTACTAACTTGACACTAAATATTTTTGTGTAGAAAATTGCTGTGGTGTTAGAGCCCCTCTCATGAGGGGAAGAGATCAGCTGTTTGTAGAAACTGGTATGTTTCCAAAACAACCCTAAAATCCCCATATTATGGCAGGACAGGCATTTACTGGCAGTCACAGCCTCTTTTTGGCACTTCCCCTGATGTGAGAATTACCTCCACTTCCTGGTGTGGTCAGTGGTGGGGGGTTGTTGGGTTTGGTTTTTTGATATTTAAGTTGAAAATTCTCTTCACCTGCTTCACATTAGATCCTGAGACTCTTCTGTTAGCTTGCCAAAATCAGGAAAGGTTTCTAGAACGTTTCAGCATCCACAGGGCGGCAGTGTTTGGAGTCTTTCAGCAAAACTGAAGCCAGTTTGTCCAATGCCTCTTTTCCCCAAAAGCTGCAGTTTGAGGTAATGTGATTTATGACACTGTTGGGTAAAAAAGGGAATTGTTTGGGAGGTTGAGGAGACAAACAAGGAATAATTTAGGAATAACTTCAGGAATACTGATCAGCTTAAAACTTCAGAAGCTAAGAGTTACTGACAGGTACAGCCTTCATTCAGTGCAAGTCCCAGACCAACTTTCTGCCAGGGTGTAAAGATGAATAAATTTTAGCTCTGCCTTTATTGAGCAGTGGAATTAAGGCATCAAAAGAAGCAGCTCTGATGTTTGTCTTTTAACATGAAAGCTGGGAGATGGAGTGTTCTTCTGAAGCTGTTTGCTCTAGTGGAACACTGGTAATTAGATTGTAACCATTAGGTGGTAACTCTTTGGGTACTGTTCTTTGATTCTATAAAAATAATCAAAGAGGTGAGGCTCTATGTTAGTCTGATCTGTCAGGATTTTGAAGTAGATGAGCTTTCCAGCTGAACTTGGGGAAGCAGATACCTAGAAAAAGAGTTAAAATATTAAAAGGATGGAAGTTAATTCATAGTACAAGCTACTGTAGGTAAGGTTTTTATCCTGAGGAGCAGTGTTGTTGGCCCAAATTTGAGTTGTAGGATCTCAGGTTTGCTGCCAGAACAACTTGGCATTTAAAAAAAAACAGAAAATATCTGGATGGTGTGTTTTAAGATTCCAAGCACCCTAAAGTGAAATCAGCAATCAGTATGAAATCAGTAAACCAGTTTTCAAGTAAAATAAAAATTCTCTTCCCTGCATAACCAGGGCCCTGCTCTGACATGGTTTCAAAAGCTGAAGGAAATCAGTGGATGTGCTACAAAGAAAAGTGGGGACTTGCTTTCTGCTTGCAAGTGAAGAAATGGGTATGTATTTGTTATTAATTCATCTTACCCTTCAGTATGTTGCATAACTAAGCAAGTTAGATTTGCTACTTTATAATTAAGAAAGTCTTAATATAAAGACTTAAACTCTGTGCCACTTTTAACTATAAATGTTTCCTCAGCTCTGCATGTCACCAAATTACTGGCAGGAATAGTGGTCACAGGGCTGGAAACAATTACGGAGGTCCTGCATCTGGATCAAATAGACTTCATGAAAGAAAACATAGTAGCAGAAAATGTGTAAAGTTTACAAACTCTCACTAATAGCAAGTTTTAACTACTGCCAGAGTAAAACTCAGAAGGCACACAAAAGTAATTGAAAGAGTTAATGCTGTTTCCATAGGTACTGGAAAGTGACTGGGAACTTAATTGCCACAAAGAAGTTCCCATTTTTTGCTTGGAAATCTCTTGACATGGGGGTCCTGGGTTTATTTTCCTGGTTTGGTGTGCTCCAGAGCAGTTTTCTGAGCTGTCACTGAAACTGTCATATGTGAATACCTTGGATATTGTCCTGGTTTGGGCCAGGATAAAGTTAATTTTCTGTTTTGCAGTTTTGCTTTCAGCAAAGTCTCTTGTGAGCAGCTGTACTTGCTGAAATTTACACCCAGTTTCTCAGCTACTTGCTCAGGACAAAAACATTGTGCTGTTTGGAGCTCAGCTTTCTTACAAATAAAGTCTGGACTTTTCCTCTGCTTGAAGTTCACCTCCAGATGTTCCTCTCTCCACAGCTCAGTTACCCTCACCAAAAGATGGGAATTTAAGGCTCATATTGTAACATCTTCACCCCAACAAAAGGCCAGTTGCACCTTGTAGTACACGCTGTGCTTGTCAGCTAAACTTGTGATGGTTAATTTGTCTCAAGAGTGAGGGGTTTTATTATTCCAAACATATTTATAAATGTTTCTCATATTTGTATAAACTCTTCTAAATACCAGTTTCAAGACAGATGTTTAGGTAGCTTTTGAATGATGTTGTGTTAGGATTTACATTGCAACGAATTTAATTTCTTTTTAAAATCCAATGTAAAATTGACATCTGAGTTTTTTAGTGTCATTTGAATCATAAATGGAGAATAATTTGAATTATGTCAAGTCTTACACAACACTACATACTTTGCTGGTAAGATCTTGATCTACCAGTGTAGTAAAACACTGCCAGTAACTTTGGTCTTAATTCATTTGCTTTCTATAGCAATCTGATTTTTCTCTGCAATGTAAGCTCTATATTCATAATAGCCTAATTTTAACATGCAGTGGTAGCAGTTTTGCTTCACTTAAAATACCCAAACTGTCTTCAACAACCAGAGTTAGGTGGCCAAGCTTAAATGGAAACTGAATGTTACCATATATTTTTACTTTCTTTTATTTCTGTGATGAGTAGTTGGCAGAAGTTTCTGAAGCAGGTGTTAGTAGGTTATTTGTCTCTTGGTTTCCAGGTGATTTTTCTCCCCAGATTGTGAAGAAGAATTGATTGGCTTTGTCAGACATTGGTTACAATAATTGCTCTAACAGACACAGCTGTATCCCAAAGTGGTTTTAATGTCGTTTATACCTCTCATATCATCCCAAGGTGGTTTTAATGTCGTTTATACCTCTCATACCATCCCAAGGTGGTTTTAATGTCAATAATACCTCTCATATCATCCCAAGGTGGTTTTAATGTCAATAATACCTCTCATATCATCCCAAGGTGGTTTTAATGTCATTAATACCTCTCATATCATCCCAAGGTGGTTTTAATGTCATTAATACCTCTCATACCATCCCAAGGTGGTTTTAATGTCAATAATACCTCTCATATCATCCCAAGGTGGTTTTAATGTCAATAATACCTCTCATATCATCCCAAGGTGGTTTTAATGTCATTAATACCTCTCATGTCATTACTGCCTGCTGGCTACAAAGCAGGAATCCCATGGACAAGCCAAGGGGCAGTGGGCACAAGTTGCTCCTGGGGAGGTTCTGGATGATCACAACTTTGTCCCCATGAAGACAGTCAGACACTGGGATGGTTTCCCAGGGGAAGGGGTGGATTCCCCCACTCTGGAATGTTTGAAGTCTCAGCTGGGGGTGCTGAGACACCTCAAATAAACAATAATATGAGAAGAGTGGGATGAGCTCCCTCCTCTCACACTCAGTGAATTGTTGCTGTCTGTCTGGTGGCAATAATCTGTGACAGACACAGCTGTGTCCTGGGCGGCTTTTAACCCCACCAACACCCCCCTTATGCCTTTATTAGCTGCTGCCGTCTCCACCTTGACGATCACCTCTCCTCACCCTGACAGAAACCCACTCAGGTGCGGGATCCCACCCAACCTTTACCCGGGGGGTTGTGCGGGGGGTGCAGCCGTTAACGGCCGCTGCTGTTTGAACGCCGGCCCCGCCCCTCTGGCCGTTGACTTTCAAACGCCGCAGCCGTTGAGCCGCCCCGCCCATCCTCTGCGCATGCGCGGTGGCCGGCGCTGTGGCGAGCGGCGGGGCCCTGCCCGGCCCTGCCCCGGCTGTTTGAAGGTGGCGGCGGCCTCGCTGTGCCGCTTCTTTGCCGGTTCCTTGCCGCCGTGCAGCCCCGGGCATTGAGGGGAGGGTCCTGGTGGTGGTGGAGCGGTCAGGTAGGTGATGGTGTGGGTGTGTGTGGGGGGTCTGGGTGCGCACCCGCTCCGCTCTCCCTGAGGTGATCTGTGAGGGGACTCGCGCGGCCTCCTGAGGCGAGGCCCCTCTCCCCAGGGAGGGGTGGCCGGGGTGACCGCTGTCCCTGCGTTCTGCTCAGCCTTCTCCAGCTCTCCTCACGGCTGGGAAGTGCTGGGGACCGCCCGGGACTCGGCTGTGTCCTCTGGAAGGGCTCAGGTGTCACAAACCTGACCGCCCCTCTCATCGCGGTTAGGGTTACCTTAGCAAGTTTCTGGTGTAGATCCGCGTAGATCCTCCTTTTTTTTTTTGTTTAATCGCTAGTACAGGTGTTGTTCCCATCGTTACAACGTGCCGAATGGTCTGTGGGAGCTGGCAGAAGGTCTGCAGGGGAAGGGGGACCCTGCAGGGCATGGGGACCCTGCAGGGGAAGGGGGACCCTGCAGGGAAAGGGGGACCCTGCAAGGGAAGGGGGACCCTATAAGTGACAGGTAAAGGCATTCTGTTCCTTCTGGCTCCTCTGCCTGTTGCTAAGAGAGAAATGATGAATGCTCAAACCCAGGAACTTTGACAGAGTTCAAGAGATAAGGGGTGGGGAAGCAAGTCTTGGCGACAGAATCTGGAGCAGGGAAAGGATGGAGTGGTGGACTTCAGATTTTTTTGGCTGTGGTAACTTGTGTCAGCTTGTTACAGTGCCAGGCAAGGAGCCAGTGGAGTGGTTCCAAAGATTGTTTATCAATATGGTGATAGGTGCTTTATATATATAAATATATATATATAAATATATATACAGGAGGGAGCTGTCAGATCAGCTTGACAATTCAACTAGACAAACTTCTCAGCTGTGTTCATCTCCCTTCACACCAGTGAAATAACCACTATGGAATGGTGGTGTAGGAACTGGGGACAGAACATGCTTTTCATCCATTTCAGAGGTCGCTAACAGCAGGACAAGGGGCAATGTTTATAAACTGGAGCATAGGCTGTTCCATGTAAATATCAGGAATAATTTTTTCTCTGTGAGGGTAGCAGAGCCCTGGCACAAGCTGCTCAGGGAGGCTGTGGAGTCTCCTTCTCTGGAGACATTCAGAGCCCACCTGGACATGTTGCTTTGTGATCTCCTGTGGGTGACCCTGCTCTGGTAGGGGGGTTGGACTTGGTGATCTTTTGAGGTCCTTTCCAACCCCTCACTTTCTATGATTCTATGATCCCTGGTTGAGAACTTCTGTGATTCAGGTGTGGGATATTTGTGGCGTGGGGTAAAGCAGCACAGCTGAATCATGCTGGAAGGGAAAAGTTTAAGGTTCTTTTTGGCTTCTGGTGCCTGGCCTCACGTTAGAGCCAAGCAAACCTGACAGCTCTGGAGCAGGCTCCATTCCTCCTCCAGAACAGCTTTCTGTTTTTTTTTAAAAAAAAAAGTTCTGTCACCCTTTACCACGAAGGTGACTGACAAATGGAAAACATTGCCCATAATGTCATTTAACCTTTTACTTTTGCACAACGTAAACTTGAGCTCCTATGCAGAGCTACAGAAAGACATCACGGACTGTTATGGGTTGGGAAGGCAGCATTTTTTAAGGTGGATTTAGTGAAGTGCAGTGTGGTATTGAAACTGAAGTGTAACAGTGTGTTCAGGAGGGAGCAAATGTCATTTTCTTTCCAGTCAGTGGTGTGAAGGAAGAGCTGGGAGCCTGGCAGCTCCCTGAAGGAAGCTCAGCCTTAAGGTTTAGGCTGCCAGAACTGTTCCCCAGTGCCAAATTTAGAATCCAGCAGGGTAGGATGGGGTGGATCAGATTGTTCCAGCTGGTTTTTACTGTGAAGCAGTTAGTTACTTCTTTACCCAAACAGCAATTGATGTGCACTGTGTTCCAGATATAATTGTTCCTGAGCAATGCCTCCCATCATTAGCTGGATGAGCAGTGTGCTGAGCACTGGGTGAGCAACACAGTATTACCAAGGAGTGCACTACATTATTTTGTGCTGCTAACTGGAAGCTTGAGCAGAAAAGCTGCAATAACAGGTGTGCTGCATTACACGTTTTCACCTCCTCTGCTGGATCACTAATGAGAAGAGGATAAAATCACAGCCACCTAGGCCTGCAGTTTTTGACACTGTGTTACTGGCACAATTACAATCACTATATATAAAATACCTTCCAGATTGTACTGATTTGTTTGTACTGAGTGACTCTTACTAGAACTATGTGTGCATACACACACATACTTGCTACTGCAGTTGTTTAGAGCATTTAAGGAAAAGTATCTGGTCTGTGCAGGGAAGCATTTACCAGCTTCCTGCTGCCTTTTATTTTTTTTCCTGGTAAACTTTTTTCTTTCTCTTTGGTTAACTCAGTGGTGTTGGCTCTTCTTTTTTTTTTTTTATTTTTTTTTTTTTTGCTGGTGCTGGCTCTCTGATTAATCTACTAATTTATTTCCACCCTTCACGAGTAGCTGATTTCCTCTTCCCTGCTGCCAGTGCAAGGTGAAACTGAATTTTTTGGATATACCTTTTCCTTCCCTTCTACAACTCCTAGAGTATTTGCATAGAACAAATTAAAAACAAAACAAAAAAACACACAAGGTACTTAGAGCAAATACTAACATTAGTATTCCAAATTCTGTTTTAAAATTGGTGAATAATAAAAAACACCAAGTGCTATTTCTTCTGGGGGCTGGGGCAGGGTGCCCCACACACCCTTGGGCTGTTCCCAGAGCTGAAAGCAAAAAAGCTTCTGCCCTGGCACTGCTGGGCCTTACTTTCCAGCCCTGCTGCCACTCTTTAAATTTCTCAGTTGCCTGGGAAGCAGAGCAATACGTTTCAGTGGAAATGGGAATTTCAGTGACTCTGGCCAGCAGCTGTGAGGGTTATGAAACAGCCCTGGAGTGAGCTCAGGCTCCAGGCTGCCTTGTCACTGGTGGCAAGGAGCCTCTTTGCTGGGAGCACACTGCCTGGTGGGGGGGTTACTGCTGCAGAGCTGGAGGTCATTTCTCTTAGTGCCCAGAAAAATTTTGTGAAGTTGTTCCCTTGTTTTTATGGTAGCAAGCAGCCACTCTGCAGTGAAAATAGTGGTTTTGAAGATTAATTTTATTTTCTCCACGTAGTTCAAGTACATCAGACATGAATCTTTTATAAAGAAAATTTCCTTTGTGTTAACAGTTCCTTTGAAGGGAACTACAGCCCTGGATTTACAAAAAAAAGTGATTTTAAACCTTTTTTTAAAAACTATATTAATTCCATCTGCATACAAGAGAAAATAATGACCGTGGGTAGCTACTAAGGTTTCTCTTTTTTTGATCTATGAGTGAAAACTATTTTTTAAAGTGGAAGTGATAGTCCCAGATTCATAAAAGCTTTATATATGTGTGTGTGTGAATATAAAGTAAGCTTTCACATTTCTTTCCTCTGAGAATAATTTAAATCTCGAAAACTAATTTATCTAGAGAGTGGTGTAGATTTGCTGTTCAGCTTCCCTTCATTATCGACACATTTCTATAGTTTCAGTGTCTGAAACATCACTTAAAAATGTGAATTTATAAATATCTAGATGTAAAGAACCTCGTCCTGCCAGAGTGGCTGATTAGAGAAGCTGGAAAATAAAGGTCTGTGGCTTTCCAGTGAAAAGAGAAATAACTCGTGCACTTTAGGAAGAGTGGTGCAGTACAGAAGTAGATTCAGTGTCAAAAGTGTTGTAAGTGTCTCTTGCAGAGTGCAATACTTGACACTCTCTTTAACTAGGAGAATACACCAGTTAGTTACAAATTCTTACACATTCTAATTTTTCTTTAAAAGAAGAATTCTTAAGAATCATGTCTCCTTAGTAGATTTTCTCCTGATTGTTGTTGAGGACTCCTTTTTAAAAAGTAGAGTTCAAATAACTGAACCAACATTTTGTATTAAGTAGCTGAAAGAATGACCTGGAGTGTGTTGGATAGATTTTATTTTTAATTTTTTTAAAAGCTGAATTATGTGTGTTTTCAGTATGAAGTTGATTTAGTAATGTACAGGTACCTCCTGGAATTGATCTGAATGTTTTGGGTGACAGTGGCCATTAGATTTTTTTTTATTATTATTATTATTATTTTTTAATCAGTCTAGTTTTACAAAGCAAAAGAGTCTGATCTGCCTGGCAGAGTTGAAGACTTTCACTTTTGGGTGTAGCAGCCTGTTTCAATAAAGTGAGATAAGCCATGCCTATTTCTGTACAACCAGAAGAGGTTTCTCTGTTCAGAGCTGTTTTAACTCTGAAAGAACTATATTCTGAAGTCTTAACTTCTGCCTTCCATTGCTTTAATTGTGTGCCTTTTGCAGGATCAATGCTGCTTATTTTATTTTTTTCTAATTTCTTTATTTACTAAAAAAAAAAATATTTAATCCTTAGTGAGTTTTGTGATTCTAAATGAGATTTAATGTGGTGTTACTTTGAAAGGAGAGGACAATTAACAATTTAGTTCCTTTTAGGTCGATTTTCTTGAGACCCAATCAAAAATCTCAGTGTCAGTGAGAAAAGGTGATAGATCTCTGCAGTTATATTACTGCTTTAACAAGATGAGAAGGGCACATCTGAACAAAATGGTCTCTTCAGACACTCCTCAGAGCCAGTTTTCTTTCTGGCTTAACCAGCCAAAGGCTCAGCAGCACTTCGGGCAGATGTATGAGCCCAGCTGCATGTTATTGTTTTCAGATTTAGACCCTAAAATCAGAGACTTTGATACCAAATCCTTTGCCAGTTTCTTTTTTGCAGTGTAGCAAAATCTATAGAATTAATTAGAACTGGGGAGAAGAAAATGTGACACAGAGATGCAAAGTTCACCCTAATTCCCCCCCTCTTTTTTTTTTTTTTTTTTTTTTTTTTTAGCAGAAGCAAAACCAGAATAATGATTTATTATGAAAACCAGCATGAGAGTTACTGTTGTTTGTCCTTTACAGTGTGATTTCAGTAAGCTGGCACAGCAAACCAAGACAGCATGACAAAGGATAGAAAACGAAAGTTAGGTTTTTTTAGTAGTTTTGTGCTTAAAGTAACCCAGGAATAACACCACGAGTTTAATTACTCTTAGTGGGGGTGTATTTAAGGGCCACTGAGTTAGACTTTCATTTGTGCCAGAACCTAGAGATGGCTTGTAGTAAATTTGGCTGCTTAATACTCTAATTAATGACTATTTATATCACAAAAGTAAAAAAAAAGTAGTAAAAAGAAAAAAATCAGTCGAGGAAAAAAGTTGTTCTACTTACTGTCCTTACATTGAAAATGTTTCTCATAGTAGGAGAAAGTTTTTGTAGTTCTTAGGTTACTTAGAAACTTCAGTTCTTACTTTTATCATTCTCTTCTACTTTTTCCCACTGCAAAAAAAGCAGATGGTAGCAGATTTCTGCTTTTCCTTATTTTTTAAGCCAGAAGTTGGATGTGGGTAAGCTTTATCTAGTCACTTAAATCAGAAGTGCTGGTCATAATTTGCCAAAATCTTTGAAGCATCACCCTTTATTTTTTTTTTTAATGGCTTTTTCTCCCCCCTTTATCACTAAACTGCCAGTGTGGGTTAGATTACTTACTGCTCATTACATGTCACATCGAGGTGCTCTGGCTGATAAATTTATTTTGAGTTGATTTTAAAAGGATACTAACCCCTCTTTTTCTTTTTGTTTTCCTTGTGTAGGACATGCATCACCTGGAGGAAGAGCTGACATGTTCCATTTGCTACAGCATATTTGAAGATCCCCGTGTCCTGCCTTGTTCCCACACTTTCTGTAGGAATTGCCTGGACGGTGTTCTTGGCGTGTCCATCAACGTCTCCATCTGGAGATCCTTGAGGCTTCCTCTCAAGTGCCCAAACTGCAGGACTCTTGTTGAAATCCCTGCTGCTGGTCCTGAAGCTTTGCCTGTCAACTTTGCCTTGAAAGCCATCATTGAAAAATACCACCAGGAAGATCACTCAGATGTTGCAACCTGCAGTGAACACCACAGGCAACCCCTGAACGTTTACTGTCTGCTGGACAGAAAGTTGGTGTGTGGCCACTGCCTTACCATAGGGAAACACAACGGGCACCCCATAGATGACCTCCAAAGTGCCTACAAAAAAGAAAAGGAGACTTCTGGAAAGCTTCTGGAGCAGCTGACAGATAAACACTGGACGGATGTGTGTTTGCTGATTGAAAAGCTGGAAGAGCAGAAGTCCCAGTGTGAAAGCATTGTGCAGGATGATAGAAAAGTACTAGTGCAGTATTTTTGGAAACTTTTTGATACATTGGAGCACAAAAAACAAGCGCTGCTGACTGCTCTGGATGAAACTAACAGCCACATTTTAGAAGAATATGAGCCTCTCATTGAGAAGTTGAAAAAAATCAGGGAAGAGCAGCTGGAATTAATGTCACTGAATACTTCTGTTCAAAAAGAGGAGTCTCCCCTTGTTTTCCTTGAGAAGGTGAATGATCTGCAGCAACGGATAACGGCTCTGAAACAGAAGCAACTGCCAGAGGTCAAGCCCATGGAGATTTACCCAAGGATTGGGAACCTCTTGAAAGATGTGTGGTCTAAAACTGAAATTGGGCAGATCAACAAGATCCTCACTCCAAAAATAAAACTGATTGCAAAAAGGAAGTTACACAACAAAGGCAGTAGAAAGGAAGAAAGAGAATCTAAAGAACTCCATCAGGCTGTAAATCCTTTAGCAGGCCTGCTTCTTTTTATAATAATAATGGTAACTGTGATTTCATTTCACAAACAGGCAGCATCAGTTGTACTCCAAGCTACTCCTGCTTATATCTCAGAATTCTTGCTCCTTATTTATCAAGATTTTTGCACCCATTTGCAGAATGTAGTGGATGTGGTGTGCCATACAGTTAATTCACTGATGGAGTTTCTAGGGAGAATTGTTTCTCTCTTCCTCTTACAACATTTCAATTAAAAGTTAGTGTAGGAATCCCCAGGGTATTTTAGTTTGAGTTCTACTTAAAAGCCTGGTGAAGTTCTTCTACTTTTCCTTTCAATTTACATATCTTTCCATTTCCTGTATTGTGTTGGTTTTCTCTTAGCTAACTCTCAGTTAACTGAGAAGATTTCCAAGAGAAGAATCTGGTCACATAATCTGGCAGGTAGGTAGGTGTTTGTCAGAAAGTGGAAGATACAATCAGTTTACAAATTATTGCCTGGAGTCCCATTTATAAAAACTCCTCCAGCAATCTAATACATTTTTTCTTTTTGGTAACATAATTTTTAAATTCTTTTTTTTTTTTTTTTTTTTTTTTTTAAACAAAAGCACTACAAAATTAAAGGTTAAAAAACCAAAGTGGCTGCTTCTGGACAGGGCAGTCCCTAGCTCTGGTATACAAAAAACCTCCAATTTTGTGTTTTACTGACCTCTAAGTGAAGTTTAACCCAGACACCAGTGGGCTTTAGAGCTTCTATTCCTGGCCCTGGTTTTCATTTTGTTACAGTTTGATGACATGATTTCATATTTATTTTTTCAAAGTTTAATAACTTTGTGTCTTCAATTCAGATGGTTCTCTGCACTCCACAGAGCAGTGTCTGTAGGAGGTCAGGTGAAATCCTGTGCCAGCTCTGCACGAGTTGGGTGTCAGTCCAGTCTGGCAGGGAGCTCTCACTGCTTACTAAAATAAGCCCTGGACTTTTTGCTAAATCATTTTAATATGTAGTGAAAATCCATACATGTTGGAGTGAGTGGCAGAGCTCCCTCTGAACTTAGTGGTACAGGGATTTCAGATGTTGTCAAGTGTCCTAAAAACAGCTTGACAATGAATGTAAATTTATATTGAGTTTTTCTTACAAAAAGAGGAGATCTTGACCTTGACATAGAGGAGACATGATAGAATTTTAATCTGCACTCCAGTGATCACACAAACACTGTTCAGTTCTTATCACTGAACAATTTAGCTACTCCAGGAGTGCTCAGGAGTGGAATCCCCAGTAAAAGCTGTTGCAGTCCTGTGGTTGTGACCAGGCTGATTGCAGGGAGTGTTGGGACCCCCTGCAAGTGTTGTAGTTCCACACAGTTGAGTTTACAACCCAAAAATGAGTATTCACCATGTCTGCTTGTGTATGACTTGAGAAAAATAACAGCATATCCTGGCCCTTGTGCAAACCAAAACAGCTTTGCAGGCATAAGGGCAAAATCTTTGCTGCTTCAGGGAGAGCTGAGAGGGAGCCCAGTCCTCAGCTGTGATGCTGGGAGATTCCTCAAGCCTGAATAAACTCCTAATAACAATCCTGATGTCCTGATGGTGTTGTAATGTTACACCCCCAAGCTGAGCCAGGCAGCTCCTGTGCACTCCCCCCCTGCAGCAGTGCTCAGGGGGAGTGGGTTTGAAGAATTTCTCTGTGTGTTTTCTGTAATCTGTTAGAATGACAAAGGCAAATCCCCTGAATGCCACTGGTCAGGCTCTGAAATGGTGTTGAGGTGTGTCCTGGGAGTGGATAAATGCTGATGCAGTCATTCCTTGGTATAACTGGGGGTTTGGTTTTCTCTTAAGCCCTGCTAAGAAGACTGTCTCTTGGCACACAAGTCTCTCACAACCCGATGCCAAGTGTTTGTCCACCACCACAAGAGCCTGGGTTTTTTTTGACTTACCTTTTTATTTTCCTGATTTCTAAAAACCTTACCAGTTTATAATGCAGGTTTATTTTTCAAGACTACAGTTTATAAACTGCCTTTATTTATCACCGATTGCAGCCTTTAGTACTTGTACTTGTAAGGCACTGTATATTTTAATACCTTTGAATACAAATAAAATCTATTCTTACAGTAGGATTGGCTGATTTCCTGACTGCACAGAACCTCTCCTGTGATCCTCAAGCCTGCTGACAGGATGGAGAAGTGAGGCTCACTGGAGCAGGACCAGGGCTGGTCAGCAGTGCTCACTCAAGCTGCTTCATTTGCCTCCAAGCACACCAGTTTTTTTCACCATTGAACTTCAGGAAGACTCTCTAAGGTCCTGAGGTGGGTGGATGTGGATTTCAGGCCATTGGCCTCCTTTATCTTTTTAATTTTTTGTTTTCTGAGAGCACCTTAAGGTTCTGAGCAAAGTGATCTGATGGGAGGTTGTCCCTCTGTCTCATTGCATGGGGGTTGGAACATGATGATCTTAAAGCTCCCTTCCAACCCTGAAGTTGTATGATTTTAAGGTCTGTGACTCTAGGTTGGTGCATAGAGGTGTTTGAGCTGGCAGGGTGACTGTGAAGGGGTTTGCTGGGCAGTGGTCCTCGTTTTCCTCTTCGCCCAACACTCCCTGAAGTCACCCAGCTGAGATGCTGCTCCAGCTCTGCTCTGTGCCATCCTCTGTGTTGGATCCAAGTGTTGTGTGACAGAGGTGGAATTTCAAGAAAATGAAATCTTCTTACTGCATTTTATTTGAGGGTTTATTATAGGGTTTTATAAAAACCCTATAAAGGGTTTTTCTCCTGAACCACTTTTTTGAAACCTCAGTGTGTAATTCTCACTGCATGCATGTTTTTGGAGAGGAAGGGTGGTTGAAAAACAGAGATCCAATGGGAGGAGATTGGAGTTTCCAGGTTATCCCAGCATGTTTTATAGCCAGGTATCCAGTGCCCATAGATGGGTTTTGTAGCTTCAGCTTGAGATGTGAGAACCAAAGCTGTGTGGGGCTGAGCAGTGCTTTGCATTCTGGTGTTCT
Source organism: Calypte anna (assembly GCF_003957555.1). Taxonomy (NCBI): domain Eukaryota; kingdom Metazoa; phylum Chordata; class Aves; order Apodiformes; family Trochilidae; genus Calypte; species Calypte anna. The sequence goes on from NC_044255.1 coordinate 23,627,725, forward strand.
CAGACTGCCCCCATGTAACACTGAGATCTTTCTAACCAGAATTTAGGCAGAATCACTTCAATCCCTGTATGTAAAGTTTCCACTTGTCAGTATTTTAAATAATTCTAAAATGTTTCATGTTAAAGTGAAAGCATCTCTCCAGTCCCCCCTCCCTTCAGCTTTCCAGCCAAGCTCCCTGGTGAGGCTGTGCCCGGGGCTGGATCCATGGCTCAGGATTTAGCTGGATGTGTCACTGCCCACCTTAGGACTATGGCAACAAACACAGGATCAACTCAGCCTGATTTTTGGGGTAAACCCCAAAATTTTTGGTCTTAAGTTGATGGTAGAAGCGAGGGGATGGTATTTAGTGTGTTAATAAAGCCTGAGTGTACAACGTGGCCAGGGCTTGAGAGAGGGAAGAGCTGGCCCTGCAGGAGCTGAGAGGGAAGGAACTGAAGAGGAGCTTCCAAAACGGAACCAATTCATTACAAAATGGCCACAAACATCTCATTCCCAGACTCTGCTGAGTTACACAGCCTCCTAACATACGTGTCAATTATTTTGTATCCTGACTTGACTTGCTGGAACTCATATAATGAAGTGTTACAGGACACTGATGGCACTTAAATGCAATTTGCTGACTTTATTATATACAGTAAAAAAACCAGGCTTTTAAAACTAAAGGCAGAACCCCAGCACTGATACTGAGCTTACCCAGGGAATGTTCAAATGCAGTAACACAATCTGAGAGTTGTTTTTTTTTAAATGCAGTACATATAATTAAGATCTATAGACAGAATTAAAAACAACAAAACAATTGATTGGTTTTATTAAAAGGCTCAAATAATAATAATTATAATCCCAAATACAGAACAAATACAAAATAACAGTAAACAGCAGCATTGAGAATGGAAGCTTATTCCACCCTATTCTGAGTTTCACCACACCCTAGAGTGCCAAGTTCAGCCAGTCCTTTAGCTGCAATAATTTTGGGGTTTGTTGCCACACATTTGGTGACATTGTGAGTCTTAAAAATCCCAATTAATCTGTCTGCAATCTCAAACATGTTGTTTCGTAAGGAGATGATGATGAATTGTGCATTTTTGGTTTGCTCCTGAAACAGAAGTGACAATTATTAGCTCAGAATCCCAACAACACTTGGTCCTTGTATAAGCTTTAAACCCAAAACACCTGGCAGGGTGAGGAACACAGCAGGGCTGGTGGCACTTCAGAGCCCCAGTGCAAAAGAAGAGTGCTAGAAGAGCTAGGAGTTGCATTTAAGAGCTCAATACATTGAGTTTTAAATGTGTTTGGTCTACCCTGAAGTTGAAATCAAACTCTTTGCTCTACCAAATCCCCCCTGGGGTGTTGTGGACCCACACCTGGTGAAAAGAGAGGCATCACTGAAGCAAAGCTTCAAACTGCTTTTGCAGGCAGGTGTCTTCAAAGTGTTAAAAGTACTAAGTAGTTAATCATAATTTTTGTTCCCCAAACTGGTGAGTATACTGCAAATAATTCTGAAAACTTGAACTGCAGCAATGTAAATGTTTGCATAACTTCAATCTGGTGATGACAGAATATTTAAAGGCATGAAGAAAACCACTAATAAAGACAGATCAGAGCAGCCTGTGGGCAACAGCTCATGGTAATGAGATGGAAGTAAGAAACCAAGGAACCATGGCCCCACCAGAGAATAAAACAGTGAGCTTGGACACATAAAAACAAGAGTTAATTAAGTTACTGTATCTCAGGTCAATGCATCTGATTATTCTGGGGAAAGTATCCATGAAGAGGAAGCAGCAGTAGCAGATCCATGGAAAGGTGGCACCTTTGGCAACCCCTTTAGCTTTTGAAACTGTAGGACTAAGATTTGGAGAAAAAACCTTGTCAATTCTATTAGTTGCCTCATTTCAGGAAAGCATCAAACTCAGCAGCTTAGAAAAAAACTGCAGAATGCAGCATTCTAAGCACCTTTCTGGAAATCTGCTTAGTACATACTTTCCACTCAGTTATTTGAAAATACTCTCATTCCAGATTGTTAAATCAGGCCATAATTGCATTAGTACTTAGTCTTTTCTGGATTAAAAGAAAAATATGTTAGAAAAATACTATAGTAGTTACCATGAAATACTTACATAGATGTAGTAGGCTACAATAGACACATTTTTGAAGTCAAGTGCTGCATCAATCTCATCCATAAAATAAAGTGGTGTTGGTTTGTAATGATGAAGAGCAAAAACTAATGCCAGGGAACTAAGTGTCTTCTCTCCTCCTGACAAGTTAAAGATCTTCTTCCAGCTTTTCTTTGGGGGCCGAACACTGAAAGAAATGAGAGTTGGTGTCTTATTTCTGTGGGGGATTAGGGGCAGTATGTCCTGGTGAAAGGCACAAGACAGGAGGGAATTCTTGGAAGACACAAAGCAGCTTGGCTGAGGCCACAGATGAGCTGCTTGATACTCTTAGATCTGCAGAGTGGGGAGGTAGGGAAGGGAATTATTTCTGTTGCCTGAGGAGTAGCTGAGCTCTGCCTGAACTCAAGATACTGTAACACTCAGCTCTTCACACTATATCCTACTCCTCAGTAACTGATACACTCTTAAGAGCATTTCTGACAGAGCAATCTCCAGTTACCAGAGTGATTGACGTGACTCCCTGGGCAGAATGAAATCATTTGGAAGGAAAAAACCCTGAGAAATGAACTTCAGCAAAGTCCAAGCTTTCTTGCTGCTGTTAGTGACTCCATTTCTCCAGGAGAAATGAATCTCTTCGTTACCCAATGCTAAAAACTTGTGGCTTCTGTCAGAATCTTGCCAACACTTGCCAAGGGGAAGGAGTGTCTTGGTTAGCTCCTGATCCATTAAAATGTACTTAAAAAGCAGGCTGGAAAAAAGGACACAACAATTAAGCAATAATACAAAGTATTTTGACAAACCTAAACACGATTCCTTCAGAGAAGGGATCCAGACTGTCCACGAGTTCTAGTTCAGCATCCCCTCCCAAGGTCAGCATCTGGTAGTTTTCCTTCAGTTTATTTGTTATTACATTGAATCCTGCCATAAATTCATTTAGCCTTTGTTTCCTAAGATCTTCAAAAGCTCTTCTGAAGTTGTCTCTCTCAGTGGTAATTTCATCCAGTTCAGTCACACGTTTCAAGTATAGCTCTTCCTGTTGAATAAAAAAAACAACCAAACCCAGTGCAGTTAAATGAGCTGCCTCCTTAATTTAGGTTTTAAACCATTTCCCCTGCTATTTGAAAAATTGTTTTTCCCAAGCTGGCTAAGAGCCTTGAAAGAGAAGAATAAAAGAAAACCATCTTTTTTCTCATCTTTATGCTCTGTGTTGCTGATCTCTCTATACTAGAAAACTTGTATTAAAAAAAAAATTAAAATTGAATTGATTGACTAATCCAATATTACTGAAGGGAATACAATGAGGAGAAAGAAATCCTGGTGTTGTTGTGTATGTCTAGAATAGCTGACTAAATAAAAACAGCTTCACAGCAGAAAGCTGTCCTCACCTGCTATGGATGGTACCAACTATAAAAGGTATAGGGAAGCTCCTAGGCATTAATTACCTTTCCAAGCTAATTAATAGTCAGGAGGCAACAGCCTGGCCTGGAGAGGAGAAAACTCAAGAGTCTGAGTTTCCAAGAGGAGGGAAGTGAAGAACAGGACCATTCCAGGAGCATTGAAGCCATCACCTGAAGGACAACAAGCAGGTGGCCTCCCTCCTTCAGAGGCACAACATGGACCCTACAGACCCAAGCCCTGAAGCCAGATGTGCCCAGAGGCTGAGGGGAAGGGGTGTTCCCTGTCCCTGCCCCCACAGGAGCAGCCACACAAACCCCTGGCACCCCCAAGGCTGCTGACACTGACCTTCTTCTTGTATTCTGCAATGGAGCCCAGGTTGGGTTTCATCTCGTGACACTGGGCTTCCAGGAGAGCAATCTGGTTAGTGATAACATTGGGATCCTTGATGGCTTCAAGCTCTTCCTCACTCAGTACTGGAAATTCTTCAGCTGGTTTATCATCTATGGGGTGCAGGGTGATTTTTGATACCTGGAATGCAAAACCACTTGTTAGAAATCCTTAAAGATCACCTTAGTTACCACATGGAGATGTTTCTAAAACATCTTTTCTGTATTGGTACACACTGAAGCTTTCATCTCAAGGATTCTGCACAGAACTCCCTTTAAAAATAAGATGTGAAAAAGACAACAAATATCCTTTTACCTTTTCACCTGCTATTCTGTTCCTGAAAATTACATACATAGAAAGGCACTTTGAGGTACCAAAGGGACTACAGAGTTCTGGGTGAAGTGCTTTCCAGGAGATCTTCCTTGAAAAGGTAGAAGCTAAATAATTTAATTCATTACTCATCCATAACCTTGTGTGTACACAGAAAGTTAAGACTCTGAAAGGCCATTTTTTGGTCATTTTTTTACAGCACAAACACAAATATGAATTTCCTCCCAGACTTCCCTGTTTCCTAACTCCATGTCAGCATATTTTGAGATCTCACAGTTCAACTTTTAGGAACCAAACTCCTTCCCTACCTCTTTCTGCCAGTATTTAATCTTTGACTGGTGTGCAGAGATGTGACTATCAATTTGTTCAATTTTCAGCTTAATATTAAGAGCTTCCTTTTGAAGTGCATGTTCATCATCCTGAATAGTTTGAATCTCTTGGAGTAAACCACGATGCTCCTCCTGAACTTCTGGCAACGTTTCCTAAAGAGAAATGACCAAAAAAAGTGCATTAATCAGTTGCCTACAAAAATGCTGCCAGGTTTTTGAGGTATAGATTTGTTTTCACTCTATTATTTGCAGATCTTACTCTCCACAATGTGAACAAATATATTTATGTTATTTTATTGAGCTTAACCTGGTCCCTGAAGTCTGGAATGACTGAAAATATGCTGCAGTTTATATTTTCATTCCAGCTCTGGATTAAATGAGTCCCACACTCGGATGCTTTTAGCTAAAAGGCAGTTTTAGAGATAGATAGTTTTGAAGAAACAGCTTTATTTGGAAGAATTTCAGCTGTCCTGGTTGTTTTCACTCTCTCATACATAAATCTAGGAGAAGAAACTAAAGTCCCACATAACTGGATAAAACCTATTTTTAAACAAGGATTTTAAAACCAATCATTTATTTGGGGAAACTCAAAAGTTTTTTGCTTCACTTCAGGTAAGTATAAAAAAAAAATTACACCATTCCTTTTGCCATCATGTAATGTCACAACAAAATGTGCAGAAGAGACAGCTGTAACTAGGATATAATAATGAGGTGAAACCCCTCATCCTGCTTTAACCTGAGGAACATTTTTAGCCTAATTTTTTCCCCCAGCACCCAATCTCTAAAGGACAAACTATTATCTAAAATGTCCTTCACAGGCTGCTGTGTAGGAACTCCATGAACATGAGGCTTACTTCAGCTTGCTTGCAGTTGTTTATAACCTCAGTAGCTTTGTCTTCCAGTGTAGTCAGTTCTTGTGTTAAGTCTTTAATTTCCTTCTCATTCTCCTTAATTTCCTTCTCTGTCCGAAGAAGTGAGTCTTCAGATTTTTTCAGGTTTCTGAGTGGACACAGAGATGTTTTTATACCTCACAGGAGTGCAAATATGACATAAAATTATCTATTAACACAACCTTGAAGATTGCTCAATAGCTACTGGCAACCAGCTAGGAAGTGCTGATTTATGGAAGGGCTTTCCCAAGTAAAACAAAGTTGTCTTCCTTCAACATATAGCACAGACAGCCCTCACCAAATGACTTAATTTCTTCCCTCAGTTCTGACATTTGTTCCAAGGATTCATTATGCATTGCTAAGATAACATAAAAAAATATATATATCACATTTTATTCCCTGACATGTCTCATAATCAAATTAGTCCCTTCAGATTTGAGCTGCTCCCCTGCACAGTAATTAAGTGCTAATTTGAGTCTTCATCCTGAAATCCTGCATTTTGGTGATAGGCAAAACATCAGCAGGAAAACACTGATTAAAGATGACTTTTAAACTGCCTGTTAGGAACTTTGGAATTTTATTTCCCTTTATCTCCTCGACACAAGCAACATGAGACATGAACTGAAAATGCAGATTTTAAGATAAGGGGATTTCTAAGTATGGGGACTGGTGGCAGCAGGGCCAAAGACAGAGCTGAGGTGACTCCCTGGTCACCTTTCACTGTCAGTGCTCTGACCTTTTCCTGTGAAACATGAAGGAAGGTTGGGGGTCTTAATTGGTTACTTTGCAGTCCATCAGTTCAGAGAAAAGGTTAGGGCCTTCTCCCTCCAGTTTTTCTCTAGCAATGAAGAGGTGAAAAGCAATCCCAGCCCTCTGGGAAGGCAGAGATTAAACTGGAATTGCAGAAAAATGCAGTCACAGCCCAAAGCTCCAGCCCTGAGCACGCTGATGTCCACCATACCTGTCTGCAGTCTTGGCTGCCACCTGGGCTTTTGTTATGGCTGAAGCACATTCATCCATTTCTTTGTTGATCTTATCAAGTTTGTCTTGCTGTGCTTTAAGTTTTTTATTATTGATCTCAAGTATGAGGTCGTGTAACCGTTTCACTTCCTTTTCTATCTTACCAGCTTTCTCTGCAATGCCACTGTAATCTGTCAGTAAAACAAAAGCAAGTTCAGGTCATTATGCTGCCCCTCAGGACACCCAAGAGCTACAATGATTGAAGTCACAAAAAGCTCTGCTGTGTTCATACTGTGAAAAACGTTGAGGATTTTTTCTTACCCTGGCAAAAAGGGAAAGTTAGAGCCTGGCAAAAGCCTTTACCTGACTTCAGGATCATTCATCTCCACATTAACAAGTCTTAAAGCTTCCCTATGAATCTGTATGTAATACAGCCATAAAAATCTAACCAAATAACCAACAAATACTAAAATCAATGTTTGCTTTAGCTTGACTGAAACATAAAGCTGAGCAATTACCTTTTTTGTAACTATTAAGGACGTTTTCCAATTCCTTCTGTTTGATTTCATCTGGAGCAGCAGCAATTACATTTGCTTCAAGTTCCTTAACTTGACTCTTTAGATTCATTTCTTGTTCAGCTAACCCCTACAGAAAACACACCTGGGTTAGAATCCTCTCCATTAAAAAGATTCCTGATGCTAACAAGGACTCTGTTAAGCTAAAGCTGGAAATTTTCCCCCTGCACACTCATGGGAAGCCAGGGATTGCCTCAGGTTCACCTGGATACTCGCTGTGTACTTCTCTGAGGTATTTCTCATTTCTCTAATATCTTGGTGCAGTTTTGTTATAGCTTCTTCAAGCTGTGACATCTCCTCCTCATACTGTGCTGCTCTTTTGCAGTCCTTCTGTAGCTGAGATTCCATTTCACTGACCTACAAAAAACATGGGGATTTGCTCAGTGTCTCCTACAAAACAAAGCAGAATCTTCTTCATGCCCTCCACACTGGCTGTGATTTCTTATGACACAAGGAGAAAGTGGAGTAAAAACATGAAAATCAGTTGTAGCAGGGCAGAATATGGATGCTGACTGCTGAGGAGATCAATTCTAAGAGTGAGGAGCAAGCACAAGAAGAACTGAGCTGAAGAATTGTGTCAAAATAGCTCATAATGGAGAATTGTTTTAAGAAAATAAAAGATTAAACTCCAAAGATTTCAGTCAGAGTGGTGAAGGCAGAAACCAAAAAACAGGCATGCAGGAGCTAGGAGCAATTTTTATTGTAACTTTAATTGTAATTAACTGAAGGTTGCTGGGTTTTGTGGTACTTTATAAATCATTATTGATGTATCTTGCCTCCCTGATTTTAACTCCTCATGATTTTAAAGGAAATAACACGTGTGTGAGCTGCCAAAACCAAAGGAGCTCTGACAAAACCCCACTTTTAATTAAGATTATGTACTCACCTCTTCTTCTGAAACATCCATCCTGACTGAGGAGCCCATTCTGCCCTTCATTACTTTCCCCCCACCACCAGTCATCGTTCCTAAAATAGAGATGAAAACCCAGCAAGCTCATTGTGCTCAGACATCACCCATGCAGCAACTCCAACAGAAGGCTAAGTTGGCACTTAAATACCTGACTGCTCAATGACTTGTCCTTCCAGGGTGACCACCCTCCATCTTTTGTCTTCTTGGAATGCTATCCTGGTGGCTTCTTCCAAGTTGTTGACCACCAGGGTGTCCCGTAAGGCGAAGTAGAAAGCCAGGCGGACGTTGGGGTCATTGACCTGCACCAGGTCAAACAGCCTGGGAGTGTTTGCAGGAGTTGGGATCTTTTGGATGTTTTTTTCCCACTGAGTCATCTACATCCAAAAAGTAAAGGAAGGAAGGAGAGGTTCCTTAATAATGATTCTTATAAGGCAAGATAATTGCTGAGGTTGTTTTGTTATTCTAAAGGGATGTTAAGGCTTTAGAGTAAATGCATTTAACAGCAGAGCTTTTTTTCCTTGGGGATCTCTGCTTAATTCCAGTATAATTAAAACCTCACTGATAAGTCTTTTATAGTTTATAGTTAGTAGATTACTTGGTTTATTATTAGGTTCCTAATTTGTAAAAAAAAATCTAAATATACACACAAACAAAAATAAACACAAACCCAAAAAATTAAATAAAAAATAAATACAAAAAAAAAAGACACAAACATTTGTTGTATACATACAAGTATCTAAAAAACCCTTTTAGTTGTCTGTAAGTAAACATTATAATTTAATAGCAGAATACCCTAAGGCACCATTTTATATTCTATCTTTTCCTGCATTAACACATACACAGCATAATATATTCATATATAAAATATTTATACACATGCAGATTAGCACACTGCACACAGACACCATTAGTTCTGTGCACATAACAGGTTGTTCTTAGCTCTTGTACTTACTTTGTCCAGGCCTATAAATGTGGCAGCTCCAATTCCTGTGGCCTTTAGGAAGTTCACACATTGCTGGGCAGTGTCAATGGTGTCCACAACAATGTTGTCCAAGGCACCACAACAGGATGAAATGGCCACATCATACTTCTCACTGATGGCTCCCAAGTCTCCCTAAGGATTGGAGGGGCAGAAGTACACTGAGGAACTCTTTCTTGTCTCTTGGTATTAAGAAGTGATAAGACTTTGCATCAAATGAAATGAGATGAAAACAAATTCAGTCATAATTATTTTACTTCAAACGTGGTGCTTCTGGTAGAGCACATTCCCACAGAGGCTGCAGCTGACTGGTCTGGATTAAAGAGCAGCCTAGCAAAATATAAAATATAAACCTCTCTCATAGCTGTTGCCTTTCCTCTAGGAACCTCAAAAATCATCTTTTTCTAATTTATAGGAAGTCCACAGGATTTGCAACTCTGCTGTCTGAATCCAGAGCCCTGGAGAAGTGAGGAATTCTCCCTTTCACTCGGTGACAAACCCATTGCTCTGTTCCTATACATTTTAAGACTAAAAGCTTAATAAATAGGCTTCAAAAATTTACCAATCTTCCATATATTCCAGGAATATTTCCAGCTTTCTTCTGCTGAAGCAGAGCCTCCAGCACTTTTCCTTGACTGCGACTTTGTGCTAAGGAACTTTTGGCTTCTTCTACTTTTTGACGTAGATCTCGAACAAGACTTTTCACTCCTGATTCTTGCCTTCCCAGCTCCTCCAGCCTCTTCTCTTTCTAGTGGGTAAACAAAAGAGATTCTCTTAGCCTCAGGAAAGCTGCTGAATTCGGGGAGTCTTAGATTCCTCATCAGGTAGGCAACACAACCAGCCAGTGAAAAGAAGTAGCAACACTTATGGGAGGAAGGGCTGCTATTTGTATACACTTTGGTGGGTATTTAGTGAACTTGGATACAAATACAACAGCTGATGGATTCCTGAATCAGGCTTTGGATAAGGTACTAGGATTTTTTTCTTAAGGGAATGAGAAAGGAGCAAGAAGTGAAATTGAAAGAAGGCTCAGAAACAGCCATTTATTTATTTTGATGTGGCTCGTTATGATATTTGCACTGATTCCCTTGCAAGGATATGTTAGAATTTAATTTCAGTGCTTAATGTTCTTATTTGCATCGTCCAAAATAGGTTTGAAACCAAATACTGAGTATCAGAGTATGGTTTTTAATCTTATTTTAGTGGAGCCACTTTTTGGTTTGTTTTCACCACGATTATTGCTAAGGAGAGGAGCTTTGGTTTGGAGAGGAGCTCAAAGAAATTACAGGTGGAAGTCTCACCTCCTTCAATTCCTGTTCAGCTCGGGGTAATTTTACATCTATATCTTTGATAGCAGCTTTTCTTTCCTTAAGGGTTTCTGAAGTGGATGTCAGAGCCTCCTTGGCACGATTTAGCTGAGCCACAGCAGCGTTGTGGTGGCTGAGGTAGAGCTCCAGCTCTGACTGAGCCACATCCATCTTGGAACGAGCCTCGTTCACCTCTTTACTGAACTCCAGCAGCTCTTTCTCTTTGCTCTGCAAAAAAGGACAGTGTTACAGCCACAGAGCCCCAGGGGATTCACTCCAGCAATCACACTCTATGAAAGAAAGAGAGGAAACTAAGGTTTTTTTGGTTTTTTTTTTTTTACTAGCTCTGCTGCCAGCAGAAAACTCTTGTTATCTCGAAGTACAAGTGTTTCTTAATTGATTAACATATTCTGTATGGAAATGAGACAAGACACTCTGCATAATTAAAAAGAACATAAGGGAATTACCATGGAACATTTGCATACAAGCTTTGTATCAACTTCTCAACTTCAGGTTGGGAGGAGCCCTTCCTCATCCTGCTAAATTACTGATCAAGTGGAGAAACTGTGTTTTCAGAGTGCAGAAAATAATCCCCCCCCAATTTACAGGACAAATTTCCAGCCTCCAGGTGTTTAGTGACTGAACAGCTAAATATACCCAACAATAACCAGGTGTTGTTGTAGTTACTTATTCACTCAGACAGGTGACAGCTATGGGAAAGGGTCAGGAATCCAAGAGAGAAAACCAGAGTGTGTTAAAATACTGCAAGTGTAGAATTATTTCATATAGATACATGATTCACTATATACACATGACACCTGATCACTGTAAGCAGACAACTTAATGATTTAGCTCTGATTATAAATTCAAATTATTTCCCATTAGGCTCCACTGAAGTAGCACATGAATCAGTGTATTTATCATATAAAATAGTATTTCACAACTACCTTGTGATCCCTTCACTCCTAAGTGTAAAAGCTGTACACAGGGTGCTAAGTCAAAACACTCCAAACCTCTTTTTCTTTCTGAAGTCCTCGTGTCTCTTCCTTAAGGCTGTCCATAACCTGCTTGAGTTTTAGTTCTTCCTTCTCCTTTGCCTTTTCAAGCAGCTCTTTCTTAGCCCTTGCTTCACTGATTGCTTTTTCACTATTGGAAGGGACATTTTTAAATTCTTCTACCTGCAAAAGGAAAAGCCTTTAAACCTCCTCTCCCACTGGAAGTAACAACTTTTCCCTTATCTTTAAGCCCTGCCTTTCCAGTGCCACATGGAAGTCAGAGGCAGCTTAAGCCCTCATGTGGTTTTTTGCAGGAGAGACTCCAGTAGGAAGCCAGGATTTGACTTGCTCAGCTCTGTGCAGAGAAAAGCCATGGCAGTAAAACAGCTTTAAACACAAGAATCTGAACCACAGTGAGCCTTAATTCTTAAATAACTGCTTTCAGAAGGCCACTCTAGATCCAAAGAGTGATTTACAGTCTGTAGCAGCTGGCCACAACCAACCTGGTAAAATATCTCCACTACATTAACTAGGAAAAGGGGGGGAAATAAAAGTTTTGACAAGGTAGGAACTGTGAAAACAGGCAGCATTCCTGTTATCTCAACAAACATCATAAAAAGATGCTGGGAAAGCCTTGAGACCTCCAACCAGAGCTTAGAAGTAGGAGCAAAGTTTCTGAGTTTGGACAGCAAGCAGCCTGGTCCCACTGGCCACAGCCTCCCCTGCATCACTTCAGTAAGTGATTTGCAGTGGAAATTCCCAGCTGATTTAAACAACATTAAATATCTGATCAAAGAAACAAATTACACAAAATTCTGTTGCACAAAATGGTGTCCTGTGGTGTTTTATCCCAGCTGCACAAAGGTGTTTCCATCTGGAGCAATTCCATTTGTGTAAGAAAACCCAAGTGCAGTTCACACTACCTTTTCTTTGTCCTTTTGAAGTTGCTTCTCCAGTTTTTTAGCCTTACTTTTGGCATGTTTTAGCTTTTCCCTTACTTTCACATCCTCCAAATCCAACTGAGTAAATTTTTCTTTGTTTTCCTCTATGAATGCTGTAATTTTGTTGAGTTTCCTAAAGGGAAATAAAGAAAAAGTCACCTACTCCATCCCCTATAAAACCATGCTGGTAGAACTTAGCTTAATAACTAAGAATATAGAATTTAAACCTGTGTTACTCAGTTCTTCTGAATAACAACATGCAACACCTACTTCATTCACAGTACTTCAATGTTTCATCAGAAAAAAATAAGCTAACAAAGCAACATTAAACACATGTTCAGATTTTTTTTAATTTGAGAGAAGTTTGTTATTCACACCTCTGACAAATACCAAGATTTCAGAGGATGAGAAGGGTGATATTGCACCCAGATAAATCCATTTTAGGAAACCAATTTATCCATCAAAGATCCCTAAGGAAATAGGGAAGAATACCTGACATCCATGTACCTAAGCATTATGGCTGTGGATCTAGAAACCTAAAACAATCCCCCAATTTTTTCTTTAAATTGATATTAAAATGTATTTACTTTAACAGAAATTAGACCTTCTTGTAACTGTGAATATTATCAAGATTTCTTCCATAGAAGAAACCTGCAGAACCAAATCAAACCAAGGAGTATTAAAAAAAAATAAATAAAAATTTAGTCCCCACCAGCCAGGGAATGTTGAGATATACCACAAGTTTTGGGTGGAAAAACTACTGAAAAACCCAGCCCTGCTGCCTGGGTTTGATCATCTCCCCAAGCAACAGTGATTCCTCCCCCTTTTTCTGCAAATCCTGCTCCCTCCTGCAGAATGTACAAAACTCAGGACACTCAGGCTAAGAACCTGTACCTGGATTACTTACTTTTCAAGTTCTTTCAAAGCTTTATTCTTGGTTCTCATCTGATCTGCAAGCTGACTGCTCTTCTCATTAATGTCTTTTGTTTCTTTGTTAACTTCTTCTTTCTGCATTTCCATTTTATTGATTCGTTTCTTCAGGTCATAGCTAGGAAAAAAAAACCAAACCAAACCAAGGAACTCCACTTTATTCCATAAAACTGAGATTCTCAATGAATATTTACTTCCAATCTTATCTGTAACTAAGTCCTAACGTCCAGTTTTGAGTGACCTTGCCAAGCATACAGAACCAGTAAGGAAAAATAACTTAAACACTTCAGATGAAAAATACTCTTTAAGCAATCTAGATTCTCAAATGAAGTATAAAGCTGCAAGAGATGATTTTGCCAGACTACTTTCCTTTGTAAAAAGCTGACAAGCAGGTTTTTGGTTTCATTTTTTTATTGGTAGTGTTTTGAGGTTGGTTTTTTAAAGACTTTTATGAAAATGGTCTCTTATTTTCCACATGCTATTCAACTAATTGTGAAGGACTGACACAGCTGCTAAGAAATGCAAAATATTTCTAGTCCAGAGACACAGAAGCAGAGATTAACACCACATTAAAGGCAAAACCTTAGAGAAGTACTTACACATAGTACTGACAGATCCGATTCTTCTCTTTAAACATTTTGTTTTCCAGGCTAAGAAATTCAATGGCTTTATTCTTGTCTGCTTCCAAGGCATCCTTTTCTTTTTCCACCAATTTAACTCTGTTTAGCTGGATCAGAAAGAGTCAAAGCTGACTTTTTATCTTTTTAATTTTCATTTAGAAGTCACTCAGAACTTGTGAGACTCACCTTCTCTCCTCTCTGCTCATTTAAAACCTCTACTCTGCGACACAGAGTTTTGATAGGATCTTTGAGCCTTGCAGATCCTATTAAATCTTCCAAATATTCCAGCATGCCTTCATCATGTTCAGTCTGGCCTTTTGGCTTCATCATTGAAATCTGCTCAACTTCCCCCTTGGAAAAGAAAAGTTGGATGTTTTCTTTTCTTAATTTTTTTTTTCCCCCCCTTCTTTAATTCTGAAAAAAAATGCATTTCTGGAATGCAGGGATGTGACCATATTCTAGCATGATAAGAACAAAGCAATGCAGTAATCAAACTGTAGCAATAGATTTGAGATAATAAAGCTCAAAATAAATAACAATTTCCTCCAAGGAGTGCATGGTAGTGATGGGAATAAAAACCATCTTCTGAAGGCAACATTCAGGTCTACAAATTCCCTCATTGCTCTACTCATTCAAAATCTATTTCCCCATCCTAAAAAAAGAAGAGGAGAATAAAGCATGCCCTCTAGGCCAGTAGTCTTCAAGATTGCCAGGAAGCTGAACATGAGCCAGCAGTGTGCCCAGGTGGCCAAGAAGGCCAATGGCATCCTGGGCTGGCTCAGGAACAGCGTGGCCAGCAGGTCCAGGGAAGGGATTCTGCCCCTCTGCTCAGCCCTGGGGAGGCCACAGCTTGAGTCCTGTGTCCAGTTCTGGGCCCCTCAGGAAGTTCAGGAAGGAGCTTGAGGTGCTGGAGCAGGTGCAGAGAAGAGCAAGGAGGCTGTGAAGGGATCCAGCAGAATTGCTGTGAGGAAGGGCTGAGGGAGCTGGGGGTGTTGAGGCTGGAGAAGAGGAGGCTCAGGGGAGACCTCATCACTCTCTGCAACTCCCTGAAAGGAGGTTGGAGCCAGGGGGGGGTTGGGCTCTTTTCCCAGGCAACTCTCAGCAAGACAAGAGGGCACAAAGGGTCTCAAGTTGTGCCAGGGGAGGTTTAGGTTGGAGATGAGAAAGAATTTCTTTCTGGAGAGGGTGATCAGGCATTGGAATGGGCTGCCCAGGGAAGTAGTGGATTCTCCGTGTCTGGAGATCTTTCCAAAGAGCCTGGATGTGGCACTGAGTGCCATGGGCTGGGAACCACGGGGGGAGTGGATCAAGGCTTGGACTTGATGATCTCTGAGGTCCCTTCCAACCCAGCCAGTTCTATGATTCTATGATATGTAGAATATAACACCCAATAGTCTTCAGGTGGCTTAATCAGGATTGAAGTCCCTGAGGGTTCTCTTTAGAAAACAGAAGGTCCATAAAAACATGTCTGATGGATGAACTGGACTTATAATTCATACAACTGAGACTCCTTGTTGGGAAAAGAAAAACTCTCTTTAAGGATCAGGCTTCCTTCAATTAATTTTCCTTTATGTATAGCATTTACTTTAAATTATGAAGCTGAAGAAGAACAATTATTTATTTACTTTTTAAAATAAGAAATGGGAAAGATTCAACTATGACAAGAACAAGCACTGTTCATTTTTAGTTACTCTTCATCATACAACAAACCCCCCCCAATATCAATGTTTTATGCTTAGGACATATTTCAAAATAGAGATTCTAGTTTGTAAACTCCCTGCTCATCTATCAGCAGGTGCAGACATGAGGTTGATTATCCCATAATAAAATGGGATCAGGATCAAGAACAGATGTGACACAAACTGCAAAAATTAAATAAAGAGAATGCTGAGGAAAAACTACTCACCCTTGAAAAAACTGGGTAGTTAGGAACATGACAAGAGAGGTCTTAGTTGTAAGTATGAAGTAGTGCAGAATACCAGTGCTGGCCTTGGTGACCAAGTGTTAAACCCATGGAATAACAAACTGGATTAAAGCTTTTCATTTCATTTTAGAACTGACAAAATTTTAAACCAAAACAAAGTAAAATTTCTATTCCAGTGTCTGAGCCATGCATGGAAAAAAAAAAAAAAGAGTGAAAATAAAGTTAAAAATTCAGTTGTCATTGCTGGCTGCTCCTTGAGCTGAGGCTCTATCAGAGGGATGAGGAGGAACTTTACCAGAACAGAAAGGTGGAGATTTAGGGAGAAGCAGAAAGGAGACACAGAAGCCAAAGGGCAGATCTCTAGGTGAGCAGTGTCAGACCTGCAAGTGAGGATAAAATATTCCTGAACTTCAGCTACAACTTCCTGGCCTTTTTTTGCCCCTCAGTCACATCACTGAATAGCACTGGGCTGAGGAGAAGGGAAAAAGCAAAGTTCTGCAAGGTTTGTAAAATAAGAACTGGTATTTATTAAGTCTTTCTTGCACAGAATTCCTTTGTTAGAGTAAAGCAGGCAGAGGTCAGGGGTGGTTTTCTTGAGGGTGGGATTGTTCGTTGTTTTATTTGTTGGTGGGTTTTTTTTTGTTTGTTTGTTTTTTAATTTTAATTTCTAGAAGTTAAATGCAAATAAGCTTTTATTTTCTGGTAACTGCTGTTCCTAAAAAGTATCAGCAGGTTAGACAAGGAAAAAAAAAAAAAACCCAACCCAAACAAAACCAAAAACAACCCCCAACCTTTATTTTTATTTCTTGCAGAGATCAAAAAGCCCAAGAATTAGTGTCCTAATAACTGCAGCTGTATTCCAGTGAAATCTGCCAGTCCAATGCCCCCTTGCCAGGTTAAACAGGATTTCCCTGCTAAAATCCAGTGCCAGTGACACTGCTCATTCTTTGTTTCTTCCTGCATTGAGGTATTTCCTCTCTTCACACCCAAGAGAAAGCAATCACAGAAAAGACACTGAATTCAGGTGCTGAGCATCAAGTCTAACAATTTATATTTATATGTATAGTTGTTTTAAATGTAGATTTTATAGCATATGTATCACTGGGGTTAGGTGTTCTACCCTACATTTAACCCCAGGACAGGAATTATGGGCAAGCAAGGAATGCCAGTCACTTTTTAAATATAATTATCCATCTTGAAGTCCATCCAAGAAAGATGGTAATGTTGTTGTGAGAGTTCTCCACACCTCAGCTATGTCATGTGGGATAACTACCATGTTTAATGAAATAGTAAATAAGTAATCAAGTGTAATCCAGTTGTATCTAACTCTAGAACCTCATAAATCAAGAAATCAGGGGGTTGTTTGTCTCTCTGGTAAATAAATCCATTTCATATGAGCAGGAATTTCTGGTGACTTCAGCTGAGGCCAGACCTACAATAAAATCTTGAAAAGCTCAAGGGAGAAACTGGCAAAGGTGAAATGAGCCCTGAGGAGGTAAAGCAGGGGAACTGGACACATCAGGCTGCCCAGTAACAATCCTCAAGGCACCAAAGAAGTTCAGAATTACACATCCTTCATGTCATGGGGAGAGATGCAGATGGAGCTACTGACATTCCTGGACTCTTTGCTTAGCAAGGGTAAAAATGGAAACATTTAGAATATATAAATTATTGAGTAATAAGAGTGTATAAATATATAATTAAAATATATAATATAGAATACATAAATTATTGAGTAGTCAGAGTATTGTTTATGATTATTTATCAAGTTGATATATTAAGAGATCTGCTTAGCCCACTCCTACAGTTAAAACATTATGAAATAAAAAAGCTTCCAGCTATTTTAATGGGTAAAGGAGACAGAAAAAGTTGTACCTGCTCTTCTTGCAATTAGCCATGACAAGGATTAATAGGGGAAAAAAACCCACAGTTTAGAACTCTGCCTTCTGGTAAAACCTGGCAGTCAATTTAACTGTTTCCTAGCTTTTCAGTCGTGCTTATTGTTTGATCCCATTATTTGAATTACAACAAAACAACAATAAAAGCCACAGAAAGCACCCTTGCTCACTTATCTAATACAAGATCTTTCAAAACACGGACAGCTTTACTGAAAGTGAAACCAAGCAGCAGACATTTGTTGCAAACAAGCTTGGGCATGCTCAGCAAAGCTGGTACACCTGACTTTAAAAGGCTCAGAAGAGACCATCAGGAAAGGCTTTTAATTCACTGCCTCAGTGAATTCACTTCCTCTAGCTCACAAGCATAAATTCCTGAGAGGAGAGAGAGCAATGTGCAAATGAAAAATAATAATACTACAAAAATCCTGTTTAGATGAGAAGACAGTCAAAATGGATGTCACCAGAAAGACACTGGTGGCACTGGCAGACAGCTAACCAAGAATCAAACATCCCTGAAGGGAAGGGATCACCCTATGGAAAAGCCTCAGGGATCCACTGAGCATTTAGGGATGGTTCAACATTCAGAGCAAGGACTCTAAATGGAATTCCAACCCTAATTTCAGTTTCTGCTTTGTGTGCCCACGTCAGAGTGAAGTTATCAGTGGATGCTGGCACATCCCTGGCAGCAGAACACAAGAGAACCCAAGTTTATCTGTGGAGAACTTTCTAAGCAATAAAATTAACTCAGAGCTCTGGCAAATCATGAGAAACCTTGCCAGCAGACTGCAAAGTTAGAAACAAAGGGCAAGAACCATTCTCATTGGAAAACCACTTTTCTAGTGAAAAACATGAGGAATAACTTCAAGGAACTTGGGAAAGGGAGATTCTGGAACAGGGAGATTCTGCTTTCCCTTGCATGGCTGGACTCTTGAGGAGGTGAATGGTTTCACTGCTATGATGTTCAAGGTGCTTTCCAAATTTATGGTGCAGAAAAGCAAAAAAGGGGAAATAAATCAGAAAAGCTCTCAAAAACCAGAGTAAAAATTGCTTATCATACAATTACCCATTTGAAAATCAATGATTATGAGAGGGTCAGCAGCAGCATTAAATACACCAACCAGGAGTGCCTGGGCTTCTGTGTCCAAACACTGAGGATGCTGTGGGGTGGGTGCCCAGAAAGGCATCTGACAAACTGGGACAAGTTTGTTCTGTCACTGTTTTCATGGGCAGAGGCTGGCAGGTCTAGGTAGTTTGAGCCCATGCATTTTGGTAGAAGTGATACTTGCATCCTAGCAGTATTTTAGGAATGCTGGCCATTTAAGACACCTATTATAGATGGAATTCATCTAATTTCACTTCATATGTGGTCCACCCACTCTTCTGCATTCATACAATGCCCTAAACTCTCTATTACCTCATTTCTTAGAACTCTTACTTTCTCCAGATTCCACAGTCATTTCTTGAAACAAATCCTGTCAGAACAGAAAGCTTTTAATCTGAGTTTACCACATGTCTTAAGGCACAGAACAATCTGAATTTTCAACCAGGTTATCAAACTGCTTGGTGTGGGCCAGTTCTGACCTCCTTGTGGTGCTGGAATGGGAATGATGGGAGTTTCAGAACAAAACCAGCAGGTTAGAATCTTAAAATTTAGGTATGAAACAAGACAGGGTTAGCAAAAATCCTCTGACACTGCAAAGTTACTGACAGCAACCTTAAAACTCTTGATGAAGAAGTGATACTTATTTCTCTGGTTGGGAAAACTTCCCCATGTTCTGACCAGATGTTCCTGGAGCTCTCAGACTTCTCACCCCTGAAAATGTGGGGGCAAACACCTAAAACACTAAGTTTTGTCAGCTCAACTCTTACTCCAACATCTGCAGAGCCATTTTCTTGGCCTTCCACGGAATAATTAGGGCAGCAAAGATGTAAAAACAATTTTCCAGGATGTTGGCTGATTATTTGATTTCTAATGTCAAAATAAAGTGCTGAAAACCTTGGGCTAGATTAGCACAATCCCATACAATCCAACAGACTGAACTCATTTTTGAGGTAAAACCCACACATCAAGGATGTTTTTAAGCAAAGCAGAGACACATTAAAACATAGATTGGTACATTAAACACATTAAAACATGGATTGTTACAAGGGAATTTTGTAGCTTGGAAGCCAGAAGATGGAACTGTGGAGCACACTGGGGTGGGTGGGAGTAGTTTGGGTGTTTTCTGAGGGGAATTTTCTGTTCCAGTTGTTGTCTTGCAATTTTTGGCAATTTTTTTTCAATACTGGCAAATCAGACAAATCCTTTCTTGTACAAATCCTTTCCTTTTGGTTACATTTTCTCCCAGAACCTCAGGTTCTGGGCAGGAAGAAAGCCTTCTTACTTCTCAAAGTTGTACAAAGGAAGCCAACTGCAAAGAGGGAACACCTCCACAACAGCCTGGATCTTTTCCTCTTAGAAAAAAAGTTGAAGTTTCAGCATTTTAGGTTCACCCCCTCATATCTTGATGGCAAATCTCCCTAGCTGGGGTTCTGCATGGAACCAAGATGAGAGCTTCATTTCAGAATGTTGCTCCTACCAGCATCTGCAGTAAAGAGCAGTAAAATAAGCCAAACTCCTACAATCTCTCCACTTTCTAATTCCTGCCTTCTAACAGATGTTTTTCAGTACTTGGAGAGAAAGCTGTGGGCTGGGGTTATGGTCAAAAGAGAGAACTTTGTTTCAGGATTACATGACACTAACACAAACTTTTAGATCTGATGACTGTGGCTGTGATATTTGGTATTTTTAAGGCAACCACAGCTTTTATTTTAAAATTCACAATGTTTTATTAGTTGCACTGTAATGGTAGCATACTTTTGATACCAGGCAAGCTTTTAAAGCTTTTTGAACACACATAAAAGGAAGTTTTGTCAATGAGTCCAAAATCTCTGGATGGATGGGAAGCAGCAGGCTGCACTTAATCCAGAGCACAACACTTGTTACAGCACAGCTACAATAATCTTATAACTTCTGGATACTGCTGATATGCATATTCAAATTGCTTACTAAATTAACTGGTTAAATGAATTAGTTTGCAACTTTACAGAATGACAGAATCCCATTTCATTAAGTGATGTGCAAATGCAGACAGCTGTCAGAATATCCTACAGCTTGTCAAGCATCACAAGATGGTCTCAAGATGTTTTATATCTATGTATAAAAAAAATAAATATTTCAGCACGTTGGATTTTACATTCAAATGGTTTAAGCAGGAATCTTTGTTCCCCAAAAAAGGACTATGTGACTTCTTAATTAAATTCATAGCACAGGGAGCTCTGAAACAAGAGGGTTCTCTTGTCAGGCAGCAGGTGATCACCAGAACTTCTCCTTTAAGCAGTGACCTGAAGAGCTTTGCTGTAGCCACCACATCCAGAATTCTTCCTGACTTTATATGGAAGGCTGGAGAGAACTGACCCAGCACAAGGCAGAGTTCTCTTCATCAAATAATAGTCAAGTTTAGAATTTCATCTTATTTTATAGAAAAGAGCAATGTGTCAGTATGTTTTAAATGGTGAAATAGTTCTCTCAGAGCAAAGGGGCTGTGGATAAGTAACTTCACCAGCCACCTGCCAGAGTTGCAAGTGCACAAAATTATTTTTCCTGGATATTCTGTGTAATTCTTGATAATAGGAAGGCACCCAAACTGTGGTTTTATCATGTATAAGAGGTAGCAATGTGAGGTGATTCTTTATATTTCCCTATATATTATCTATACTGGTTTCAACCCTTTACTATTACTAATTTCTCTTACACTACACTATCAAACAGTGCTGGCACTTCACTTTTTCCTGATTTTATTTTTATTTTCTCAAAATGATATATTAAAATATAGGGAATAGCTAAAATAAGTGCCAGTTTTGTGTTTCTTCCATTTTCTATATGATAATTTCAATGTGACTTTGTGAATGTGCCCATTTCCCCCTCTCCAGGTAGTGCTGATGAGGAATTCTATGGCCATGGACCTTGGAAGCTAAGTACACAGATGACCAATATTCCTGTAACCTTATTCTTCCTCTCCTGGAAATCTGCCTGGAACTCAGCTCTTGCTGTAAACCAGAGCAGTTTGTTGGGTTTCTTTCAATTCCATATTATTTGCTACTATTACTTAATGCTTGCAGCCACTTTATCTCATTTTTACCCTTCCTTTTTACCAGATGGCAAATCCACAGGAGGGGAGAAAGTATTAAATACTCAACTTCATGCTCTGCCTTCCAAGAGAAGTGTTATAAGGTAGGTGGGAAATCAAGAGAGTCAAATAAATCATAAATACACACACACAAACCTACAAGGCCACTACTGTGCAAAGAGGAGGGGAAAATTAGAATTAGCTTGTTATACAACATTCAGTTGTTTGCACAAAACTACTATTCTGCACTCTGGAAATAATTTAAAAGTAGCCTTTGTCAAGCTGTTTGCACATCTGTCTAATTTTAGAAGATTTCTTAAGGACATTCTTGTATTTAATACAAGAATACAAATTGAGTGCAAATCTAGAGTCACGTTGGACTCTAAGTCAGTTATTGTCCAACCTCCAATGTCTGACTTCAAGATTATTGGTAAGTTCTAATTAACCTATTTAATTGATCACCCTCAATTAATCACTGGCCCTAGAAAAAGGATTTTTCTCCACTTTTCCTATTTGCTGAAGAAAGCTTCATACCCAGTGGTTACAACGTTGTGTTGCAATGTGCAAAATACAAAGCCCATGAATCACCCAGGGAGACTTTTCTGATCATGGAGGAGAATTCAGTTTGAAACTGCACATGGACCCATGAGCATCCCTCATGTCTGAGCACTGAAATTGATTCTGCACTCTATAAATCACTCAGGCTTTATTCTTACTTAATATTTTATTCAGAGAGTCTGGTTTTACTTAATTACATTATCACACTTGCTTTAATTTTGCCTGCCACTTCAGCTCAGCTGTCCTTGACCTTTCCAGAACAAACCTCTCCTCAGCACCACAAGCTGCTTTAGCTCAGAGCTTGCTGTGTCTCCATCAGGAAAGCAACCTCAACAATTGAGAACTTGGGGCTTATCTCAAAGTGAGGAGAAAATCTGCTCTCCCTCATTTCCTCTCCAATACACTGAACCAGAGGCTCCTACACTATTTCCACAAAGCAGCAGGTGAAAAACTTGACTAAACTTCCTTTCTGGCAACATAATCTTGCCATAGGATAAGATTTAGTACATTCCAAAGTGCTGTTCCTATCAGTTACAAAAAAAAAATAAATAAATCACCGTAGCTGTTTATACTTGCTCAGGATTACATACATGAGAATATTTTAATTATGTGTTTAAAATACATTTAAGTGAAATATTACTGCAATTAGTACAAAATTTGCTTAAAACAGTTCCAATTTGTTTGAAAGAAAGCAGCTCCTAAAGTGAATTAAAATCAGCTCACACACCAAGACACAACACAGTCTTTTAGCACCAAATCCATTCAAACTCTTGTGCCATTTTTTTCTGTAATATTCATTCCCAAAGTCACTGGGTGGGAGCTACACTTCTTACCTTGCAAGGCTGCCCCAGCCAATTCCAGCAGGCAGTGAGTGGTTGCTGTCCACAGCCAGTGCGCTTTGCTCCCCAGAGATGACCAGAACTGACATTCCTTCAAGTTCTCCCCATTTATTTAACAATTCCTCAGAGCAAACCAGCCAGGATAAAGAGGCTGATTTTTTTCTCTGGCCTCAAGGTTACCCTGTTCACAAGAGTCACTGTTGAGCAACAGCAAACATACTCACCTTCAGACTTTTGCCCAGAACCCACACAATTTTTCTCTCTACATACACTGATGGTCCAAATAAATCTTTAAGAAAAAATAAAACCCAAAACCTAAATAATTTTAATTGTTGCTCTTGCCAGATATATCAGTTCCTGAAGCTGGGGCTTTAGGTATGAAGGACAAAAAAATAACAGCTAGGTTTTACCCCAGTGCTCAGCATATTTATTTAATTTTTAAGTGACAAGCTGCATTTTTTCCCTGTTGCAGTTTCAGGCTGTGACCTGAACCATTAAAAATTCAAAATGTACTAAACAGCTGCTTCTTCCTGAAGTATTAAAACCATTTAGCAATTTATTAAAAACATGAAATATGCAGTGTTAGAACTTCAGGATCACAAAAATGACAAACCCCTCCTGTTAAGTGCTGGCAATATCCCCTTGTAACCAAACCCAGTTTTAAACAAGATTTTTTTTTCCAATTAGCTGGTTCAGGCACAAAATGTGTAATACTTCTACAACTACTCAATTAAGTCTTATATATTCTGGTTTTCCTGAGGTCTTTTTTGTAATGTTACTCCCAGTAATTTGAGCTTCATATTTTCAGTATGGAATCAGCAGAATTACCTGGACCATTCCCTACTTAACTTTGACAAAATTCAAATGTTCTAAAAAGCTTTTAAATTTTATCCTCAAAGGCACCAAAATCTGCAATGCCAGAAAGAGTGCAAAACAGAGGGTTAAGTGAGGATAGGAAACTTATTTAAAAAAAATCAATCTCCTAAAAAGCAACTCTTTTCCACTGAGTAATGCTAAATATGCTAGCAAGATACAAGCAAATATCTAAAGGTTTTGTTACTACATGTAGTAGTAACATCTCCTGTTACCACTTTAGTACTAACTATTGAATACCAGAATTTGATAATTCTTAATATTTTTACCCAAAAATCTATATTCCAAGTGAAATATTTTAATTACACCCTACTGACATAGGAAAAAATGAGATATTTATACCTTATTTTAAATGAGAAATTACTCTGACTTGATAAGGTAAACTGAAGGTGGTATTTGTGTAGCTGCAACAAGAGTAAAAAGCTAAATAAACCTCTCACTTGTCTCAAATTTTAAATAACTTACTTTGAAAAATACTGGAGGAAAAAGGGCAAGCCTGGTGACAGCAGTTCACAGCCTTAACTTTCTGACATGGTCTCCTTTACTTCCTAATTTTTAGGATTAGGATTCTGAAGTGTTGCTGTCATTTTGTAGAAAATATTGCTAGATGTACTCAGCTTTGACTCACCAAATCAAGTAAATTTCACTTTAAAAAGAGGCAAAACCTTACATGCAAAGAGAAAGGACCTTGCCTCAGTCAGAAAGACTAAAGAAACACAGAAAATCTCAGTAGTTTCCTCTGCTGTTCATAATACATGACCCACAAAGAGTCCAGTGGAATGAAATTAAAAAAATAAGAGGGGGAATCCCTGTTTATGCCTTAATATTGGTTATTACCCCTTTTTTTTCCCCACTGTGTAAGTGGAAAGCATGAAACTCAAGCTTTTAGGAAAAGGTGTGTGTGCTCCTTGGTGAAAACATCAAGGGAAACAATTAATGGGAGAAGGAAACAAATCACATTTAGGGGGTAGAAAATGAAATAAATTTTAAAATCTTAGCAATACTCCTTCCCAGTGGTGAAAGAACATGCTAACAGGTATTTCTGCACCATCATTTCTCCCTCTTTGACTCTGCATTCTCACCCTTTTAGAAATTCTGCTAAAGTGACATTTCAGAACAACTGTCTAGAAAAAAGAGGCTGTTTAACACAGCTGTTCTGTTAGGGGTACATCTAACTCCATCTTGAAACAGAAAATGCAGGAATAAAGTGTTGGAGGGAATAATCAACTGGCATGGAGACTACAAAACAGATATATCCTCTTTTTGTGGGTGTAACTGTAAAAAAGGGCTGCACGAAAAGGCTTGAGGAAGTGAAGCAAGCACAGTGACCTATCTAGAATATTTTTTTTTTTAGAGGGGAACTGGAAGCTTCTTTGACAGAACCAGGCCTCAAATAAACTCCACCAAAACTTTCAGACCTTGGGAGGCACCCACTGTACACTGATTTTCTAGGTCATGATCCTTCAGAGTAGATTTGGGACCTGGTAGTAATAGTAGCAAAATAATTACAGGTAGTGGGAGATATAGTTACTCAATTGAATTAATATTTAAGTACTTCCATCAAGGAGTTTAATTTCATTTATGTGTTAAATAATTTAGCACACAGCAAAATTCTCATTATGTAAAAATTAGGAAAAAATAAGTGTGGTTCTCTTCAGCCTGTGTTTAAAACAGCAAACATGCCAGCAAGCCTTATAATATTAGGGGAAACATGAATAAAAAGGTTCTTATATTGGCAATTTCTATGATTAATTTTTACAATATGGGTTTTTAACTGTAGCTTTAAAAACCATAGCTTGACTTGGCTCTAAACCTGCCATTCTTGGTGTCCTCTACAGTTGTTAAACAAGTGTAAATAAAAAGTACACTTCACGTGTTGCTTTTTTTTTTCTTGCACTCACTTTTTATGCACATTTAATTTTTATATACATACTTCTCCAGTAAAACCATATCTGTATATCAGAGGGGGAGATAAGAGGAGAATCATTAAGATTTAAGTTAATATTGATGCATTTTTACCTAAAGGATAAACAAGTTGCTGAATCTCTGCCACGCTTAAGCAGCACAATAATATTGGGGTTTAAGGTTTATTTTACTACACCAATATTTACGTGCTGCTAGGGCGGAACAAGTATGACAACTCTTCTAGTCATCCACATGTCAGGAAAACAAATTTGTTAACAGGAAAAAAAAATAAAATTATATCAGTATCTTCCACTGTTTATCTTCCTTAAATTTCTAAAGCAGCAAATAATGATTCGCATCTTTCTGAGAGCATGCAAACCATGATGTGCTGCTAAAGGACTTTAAGGCCTCCAATAGAAGAGTTAAAATCTAGATTTTTTTTTTTATAGCTAGGACTGGAAATGCAGCTCTACTTAAAATTGGTTTTTTTTCATACACCAACCTGTAAAATTAAGAACCTGTTATGGTCCAGATCAATTCCATGGCTTCGAAGAAGAATACCAACATCTTTGAAGGTTGATTTCTTTCCATTGATGTGGTAGACAGAAGAATTATCTCTATAAGCAGTTCTAGATACATAAAAGTTGCTGTTAGGAATGACTTCGTAATCATCTCCTTCCTGTTTTGAGGAAAAACAAAGCCAGAAAAGCAATTATTATATCACAGGTTTACCTCAGATTTATTAAGTAAGCACAGAGGTTTTATCATGCTCAGGTTTTAAGTCAATTAATTGTACTCAGGGGTCTAGAAAAAGAGGGAACTGTCTTAAAGCTGCATATCTCAAAATAATTAAAAAAAAACAAAAATAAAAAAGATTAAAAATAATTAAAAAAAAACCCTAGTAATTTAAACTGCATGTCCTTCATATGATGCCTTTCCCACCTCTAATTCAAGCTGCTGCTTTGAAAAAAAAATTTTTTCTTAGCACTGTTTCAAATCACAAAGGAAAAGGCCTACTGCAAATTTAAAGTGGCTGTGCTTGTCCACCCTTTAAATTTCAGATTAGGGAGTTCTGAATGACTGAACTCCTGTTTGCATTTGAAACTCCTCTTTTATAGTGCTAGGAAAAGGAGTTGCTTTTAGCTGAACACTTCTAAAGAGAAACTGGAGAAGATAAAAAGGCAAAACATTAAAGATGTGACAAATACGACCTCCTCAGTTTCCAAAGATATCTTGGATTTCCCTACAAAGCAGCAACTAAAATAAAGCTGGTTCTATACTTAAAAATGTAATATTAATGCCTGCATCTGGGAAAGAGTTTATCTGGCCTACCACTTTCCCAGATTAACCCCAGAGCATAATCAAATTGGTATCTGGTACATGCAGAAATGATTAGAGATCATGAACTTGACTTTGTGTTAACATCTAGGAGCTAAGTGAAAAACAAAACAAAACAAAACCAGTAATTTTTAAATCTAGTTATTATAAATATAGGCAAAAGGTATGTGTGGGTGTAAATCAAATCAAAGGAAAAAAAAATCTGTCTCTTAGAACAGTTCCTTTAAAGGCTGTTTATACTGCCACAGGAACAACACAATTTCTGAAATTTCAATGTATAGTTCACACTATTTTGACTGAGCCCAAATTCAACAATTGGTGAGCAGGAGAAATAAATTTTTTGCACTGTAACTGAAATATATCAACAAAAATGTTCCATAAGTTTTAATCAATACATCAAGCAAAATAAACATTTCTTTCATTTGCCTACACTTTTTATTTCACTCAAACAAAATATCAGGTTGAAAAATATTTAGTGGTAGGATGTAAGGGCCTGAATTTTCTATGAAAAATCTGTTTCAAAATTGCAGACATCTTTACAGTTTATAAAGTCTAAATAAAAAGTTTCAGATTCATTCTATATTTTTCTATAAATTTAGATCAACTAAAATAGTTTCTAATTGGTTTAAAAAGTCTTGCTGAAATGTGTTTTATTTCATAATCTATATGTTCATAGTATAAATTTAAGGAGCTGTAACATATCTAAATGTAGACTTCCAAATTTTAGGGGTCTTGTTAATTTCAGAAATAAGTTTTATTTATTTGAGGTAATAGAGCTGATAACTCTAAAACAACTTCTTAAAATGATTGCTACATATTTCTAAAAAGTTTTTAAATGGGTATGAACCAGACAGTTGTCTCTGAGAAAATAAAAAAGAATCCCTACTAATATTTTAAGAACTGCACTATTCAATAAAGAAACTTTTCAAGCTAATTAACTTCGAGCTGATGTTTCACATCCTAAAGGTAAACTAAGCATGCTATGGAGTTTTCCCCAGCTCAGGCTAAAACAACTATTAAAAAACTTTCAAATACTGGAAGCAAAAAGCCTCCCCTGTTCTGAACAGAAGCATACATACCTTGTCAATGATCTTTTGGAAGTGGACTTCCACAGTGCAGCTCTGGATGTCTGTGTGCTCGTCAGAATAATGGATCAGCACTGAGAGTTTTTTGGATCTGATTTTTTGTGCTCGATACCCAAACACAAAAAGCATGGAATCAATGACATTGGATTTCCCACTGCCATTTGGCCCAATAATACATGAAAAACGCTGCATAACAGAAGGAAAAAAAAAGTGATATCCACAAGGAAATAGATGCTAGTCACTGTACATCACCCACTTCATGTGAGAGCAGTTAAACACAGTGATTTCTCTGAAAGTGCAGACTGCTTGATAGCTTAATTTTTACTGCCCAGGGTAAAGCAGAAGGACTTATTTAAGGGAAAAAACAACACACCTCAGCTTTCTAAATTTTAACTTGTTAACTCAAAGTGATACTGCATGCAGCAAGCATGCTTGGAAGGAAAGTTTCTTGATTAGCCACGTAAGTCTCTTGTGGGCACTAAGAAATATTCTCATTCTTCAAACACACCCCTAAGTGTTATCCAGCAAACGAAATAAAGAGAGAAGTGTGGGTTTTTTTAAGGCTTACTGAGAAATTAAAATTATACAGCATCAGAGAGTTGCACTTAACTGTTTTCTCTACTGCCCAATAAAGAAAATTTAGAATATCACTCTAAAAGTTAATTCTAAAACTGAAATAGTTTTCAGTTGTTTTGAGGTGAGCTTACACAAAAATACAGGAAGTAATCCTAGCAGACAGTGAAGTCTTACCTTCATTTTTAAAATATGTTTTAAGGTAAAAGAAAGATACCTTATGAAAAGGTCCCAAAGTTCTCTCCCCTGCATAGGATTTGAAGTTTTGGTTTACAATATGAGTTATCATGAGCCGAGGAGCACCAGGTTCATTGGTCATTGCTGGAGGGGGGGGAGGAGAGATGCTACCCAAAATCTCCTCTAAACTTCGATTATCAAGCACCTCATCCGAGTCTGCTACGAGCCATCCAAAACAAACAGAAAGAAAAAAAGAGGCTATAAGCTCTCAGTAACCAGACACCTTTGAAAAAGTTCAACTGGAAAAGCAAATATCATTTCTATATCAACCCAGCCTAGACTTTTGCCTGGAATTCTCAAAATGAGCCAAGGGGAATTCAAATTCTTTTCATGAGGTGAATCTTTAAAAAAAGAGATAGTGAAGATGTCCCATCGATCCACGAGTGGGTTTGTTCTTTCATTATGTAATTCTTATTCCAACACACTTTAAAAGGCACTCTGCAATTACAATAGCTACAACCCTCACAATAAGCCTCCAAATCTGAACCAGGCAAAGTCTTTCTAATTAATAAGTGTAAAGCCACATTTCAAGCGTGCTCACAAGTCACTCTCCAAGATTTGGGGATCGCTGCACAATGCTCTGAAAGCTGTAATGACAGCACAACTACTCTGCAAAGACAGGAAGTTTGTTACGAAAACAAACTGGCCCCCTGGATATCAGCTAGTTGTAAGCAAAGCAGCTTTTCAACAGTTACTAGCAACTTTTTCTTCCAATAGACAGTAGTTTTTGCCACCAATTTCAACATATCCATCGAGTTGTCAAATACCTTGCTTCAGGAATTGCGTGGCTAACTACCTAAGACGAGGCACACTGCTGTTTTTCCAGATGTTTTCAGCAAAATCTCAACTCAAGAAACCCAAGAAAATACACTGCTTCACGAAAAAGAAAGTCAAATCATTTTAAGAGTTAAGTAAATAAACTTGACATTTATTCCATTCCAAGAAATCCCATACCATTGGCTGCATATAAATTTGAGAAACCCTGCTGTTGTACAACAATCTTAAGTACAATGTTACAGATCAAAAACATGAAATAAGACTTTATTAGGAGAAATTCTACAAATTGCTTTTGCACTTGTACTAAATCTCTGGTCCAAACACTTTAACTCTTTGCAAGCCCTCTTTACCATTTCAAAAGAAGCTTAAACTTGCCAGGAGATTCAATATTCCTTTCTAGAAGAGAAAAGAGCAAATCCTATCTGGAACAGTTGGTAACTTAAATTGCTGCTAAACAGGCACTATCAGCGAGTTGCTACACCACCACAAGCCCACCTACCTGCTGGAGGTGCTTCACCAAGCTGCCTGGCACCATCCTTTTCCACTTCCATGTCACTGGTGGCCTCCTCTGAGGGCTCTGTGCCTCTCCGATGGGCTGCTGTAGAGGTTTTGGTGCTCTTGCCTGGCATGATCTCAGTTGGCTGTTCCCCTTCCACTCCAAGCAATCAAACTACTGAAGGGATCTGTCTCCTTTGCTAACATAAACAAGAAAACCCCGTGTGATCTAAGCATTGAACTACAATCCCCTGAGGAATATACCTACATGTTTGCCCAGATGTTTGACTAATTTAGAAACTAAAGACTAGAGGTATCTTTGAAGAGAAAAATACAAATTTGAAGCAAAACCTCAAGATTAGCCTCATAATTATATATATCAAGATATATCATTCCCCCCCCCCAAAAAAAAAACCAAAACCAAACCAAACCAACGAACCAAGCCTAATCTTTAGAAGCTACATGAATCTTCCTACTGAGAACTCCTACAGCCATGTTCAGTGCAGCCACTATGCTCAGAGAAAGCAACTCTGATGCTGGAGGCAAAAGAGTTAAAGACACATTTGAAATAACAGACCGAGTAACCATATGTCTATAGTCTTCTGGAAGCCCTGTTCAAATACACGTTTCAGACCTGGCACTCATTTTCCTTTCAACAGTCCATGCTGACTGTAGATTTTACATAGATAGACAGATAAACAAAAAGACCTGCATAATTACAGCAAAGACTTGAGTCTTAACCACTTGAAATCAACACACTCATTTCACAAAATACAGCACAACCACTACTGCCATCATTCAACATTCAACGAGAGAAAGCAAAACAAAATACCTTCATCTAGCTGGGATGGTAAAGCTAACTGATCAAGAACGAAAAATTACAAAAGTCCATCAGCTGGCACTCAAGCACAGCTCCCAAAAAAGTATAAATAGAAAGCAACGGATGAGAAGAAAGAGGACTTGTAGGAGTAAAAACTCCCTCCATAGAGCTGAAATTGCAGCAAGTGGCGAAGTCAGTTCGCAGAAAAACAGACATGAGAAAGTTTACTTCTCACAAGATAAAAAAAACTGACGTGGTTAGAAAGTCATCTTACAATTGGTGCCAATCATTTGACGTTTTCAGACCTACCCCCAACCCACACTCTCATGAGAGTCCTTCATTTGGGACAATGGGGGAGGGGGGAAATGAGAGAAAGAACTCATTTTAAGGCAATTTGAGTCTATGCCCCTGTTAAGAAGTTTTCCGCAATGGCTGTCTCAGACAATTACAGCCTCTCAAGTACAAGATTTTTTTTTTTTTCCCCAAACTGCTCCACTCCAACAGAATTGTGCAATATAGACCTATTTACCTTACCAACCCCCCCCCCCCCGAGATACTTCAACAGTATGAAACAAGCATTAACTACTTGACCTCAGCTTTTCAATCGCGATAAATCAGCTGCCACATACTCTCTAACAAATTTAACAAATTCGTGCCCAGCCCCTCCCCCGGGCCAGCTCAAAGGTGTTTGTTAAAAGCATGTCTGGACGATCTCTTGCCAAGTGCCGTTTTTGTTACGGCGAAAAAAAGAGTCAGAGACGGACAGAAAACCTTACCAACAACCTATTAAATCCGATAGCGATAAGTGAAAAGTTTCGGGGTCTGGGTTTGTCGGTTTTTTTGGTGTTTTTTTTTTTTAAATCCATCCGTTAAATTAAGGAGTGCAGCTGCAGCCTTGTCACACTCCTCCCAAGGCGTTACGGACTTTCTTGGGATTTGTGTCTCATGCTTCCAAGCATAAAAGGAGCAGGCAGGAGCTGGTAAGTGAAGGATCTCTGCCTTCTAAGCAAGCTTAACTCCAACTTCAGTGCTACCGAAACGTCCTTGCTGCACTTCCCCGTCCCACTTGGGTCTCTGATTCACGGTCCCCCGAGGTCCGTAAGGGCACAGCGGGAAACCTGGGGCTTTCTCTCTGGGGCAAGACCCTCTCTTACCTCCCCCCACAACCCCAATTTTCCTCAAACCAATCAATCTGCCGACACCAGGGCGGAAAAGCCGAACGCTCTGCCCACTCTGCACCGGGACCGAGCAGCACCAACCCCTCGGGAAGGGACCTCGGAGCGGGCAAGTCCCCGGCCGACCGGCCCGGTCCGGAGAGAGGGGAGGTCGCCGAACTTAACCCCCTCTGGACGGGGAGGAAAAGGGGAGGAAAAGGGGAGGAAAAGGGGAGGAAAAGGGGAGGAAAAGGGGAGGAAAAGGGGAGGAAAAGGGGAGGAAAAGGGGAGGAAAGGGGAGGAAAGGGAGGAAAAGGGGAGGAAAAGAAAAGAGAAAAGAAGAGGAAAAGAAAAAAGAGGAGGAAAAGAGAAAAGAGGAAAGAAAAGAGAGGAAAAAGAAGAGAAAAAAGAGAAAAAGATTTTAAAAAAGGAAAAAAAAAAGGAAAAAAAGAGGAAATAAAGAGGAAAAACAAGGCGCGGGGCTGAGCCCGTTGCTCCCTTTCCTTCCACCTCAGCACCCCCTGACCCAGAGGAGCGCCCCGAGGACGTCCCCGCTGGTAACGGGAGAAGCCCCCCAGCTCCCCTTGCCCTCAGGCGAACTGCCGGTCCCGCTGCCCCGAACCCTGCCCGCCGAACCGGTACCTTCCAAGTGCGACGATGCCCGCCCTCAGCGAAGGCTGCGTGTTGCGGGGAAGCGGAGGGCTCCGGCTCTCCCGCAGCGGCTGAGGCGGCTTCCACACTCGAAAATGGCGCCCAAACGGCGAACTCGAACCGAAATTCGTTAGAAAAGCGCGGGGCAGGCTGGGAAGGGAGGGGGACGGCCTCCCGCGGGTTTGAAAAGAAAAAAAAAAAAAAAAAAAAAGAACTAAAAAAAAAAAAGTAATAAAAAAAAAATCCCCCCTCCAGCGCCATCTTGTTTGCCGTTACTGCGCGGACGGGCGAGGTGAAGTGAAAACAGTAATTAAAAAATAAAATAAAAATTAAACCCCCCCCCCTCGGCTTCTGGGGGCGGTGTGGGTTTGGTTTGTTGGTTGGGTTTTGGTTTTTTTTTTTTTTGCGTGGTTTTTTTTTTGTTTGTTTAGTAGGAGAAGTGTCGGCTGAGGAGGGGGGGAAAGGCAGAGATGGGCGGTTGGGAGCGGGCAGGATTTATTTTAATGTTAGAAGTAGGTCAGTGGGCGGGAGCGCTCGGGTTGCTCGGCAACGGGCGGCGAGGAGGTGGCCGGGGCCCGAGCGGGCGCTGTGGTTATTGAATTAAAAATAAAAATATAAAATATATATATAGATTTTTTTAAAAAAAAGAAAAATTAATTGCCGTGGGACGAGGGATTTTACAAGCGGTATTAAGCGAGGCGCTGAGGCCGCCGGGCAGTGTCACCTGGGCGGGGAGGGCCCCTGAGGTGGCGGTGCGACGAGGAGCTCTCGCGGGAAGTCGCCATAGAGACCGCGCCGCTTGGCCGAGGGGGGAGCGGGAAGCAGCCGCCGCCTCCTCCTTTTCCTCCTCCTCCTCCTCCTCCCTGCCGCTCCCAAGGCGCCGAGAGGGACGGCGAGGAAGAAGAGCTGGAGCCGGTGGCTGAAGGCAGCGGTTCCCGTCGCTCTGCGTTTCTCTGTCCCGCTGCCGGCGCAGGTAAAGGCGGGATGGGCGCCATTCCCCCCCCCCCTCCCCTCGCTCTCCGGGGGAGGCTGCCCCTGCGGAGGGTCTGACTCACCGCCGAGGTGGGCGACAGGGTCGGGAAGCTGTGACCCCCGGGTTTGATGTGGGAGGAAGGGAAGGAAAAGGTTGGGAGACGGTCGGGTGAAGAGGTACGGGAGGGGCGAGTCCCCGACCCCCTGTTCTGGGCTGCCCTGAGGGGAACGGGCGAGGGGGGGGTGTGAGATGTGAAGTCCCGGTTCCGAGTGGCCCTGAGGGGAACGGGCGGTGCTGGAGGGAGAGGGGGGAAGGGGTTATCTAGAAAAATGAAAAGTTGGAGGGAAATGAGTGTGTTGGCACCACCGGAGAGCGGTTTGCCGAGGGTGCCCCTCGGGTTTGGGGAAGGGCGGGAGGAGCTGCGGTTCCCTCAGGAGCTGCGGTTCCCTCAGAGCGGGGACAGCCGAGCTCCTGCCCCGCCATCACCGCCTCTTCTCTCCTCTCCTTCCCTCTGTCTCCTCTTCCCTTCTCCCTCAATCCTTCCCCAATCCTCACCTCCTTGGTGGGGAGGGAGAAGCTGAGGGGAGACTGCGAGGAGCGGTGTGAGGCGGTGGGAGCCCGGGCGGACGCAACCCTGCCACAAGAACTCCTCACTGTCACCCCACTGTTTTTTAACTTTAAAAAAAAAAAAACCAACCCAAAACAACTCCGATTAAATCTTTTCAGCTCACCTGCTGCCGGATTGGGCAGATTGAGGGTGGTCTGGGATGTCTCTGTTGGTGACATCCTGCAGGGTGGGGGTGCAGGGATGGGGTGTAAAAAAGGCTTTTTTAGGAATGATAATAAAGTTCTGCTCTTGCCTGTGGAAGGAGAAGAACGGGACTGACTCCCTGTAGTGGGAGCAGGAAGGGAGTGCAAGCTGGAAGCTGATGGTAAGGGCTGAAACTCTCTGCCTGAGCCACAAATAATTAAAAACTGGCAAGAAGCAGGTGAAAAGGTGGGTTTAGCAAGGGGTGTTGTGTACAGAACAAAAAGCAGCTGAGATCCACACATCCAGAGAGGTGTGAGGTGTCCTGGTAAGCAGGAGAGATGCTTCTGTTAAAGTGGAGAATGAATCCTTAGTGCTGTGTTACCTTGTGCTGTTTCTCTGTGTGTATATATATATATTTATATAAATCTTGCATTTTCTGCTTAGGGATTCATTCAATTTGTGACACAGAGGCAGCAGAAATCGTTGTGGCATGTGGTGACCAGGTAAGTGCTGGTGCTGAGCAAGGGCAGAGCC
Organism: Calypte anna; assembly: GCF_003957555.1. Taxonomy (NCBI): domain Eukaryota; kingdom Metazoa; phylum Chordata; class Aves; order Apodiformes; family Trochilidae; genus Calypte; species Calypte anna. Next base: position 23,662,941 of record NC_044255.1, read on the forward strand.
ACCCCCCAGAAGTCAAGGACATGATGAGAAGGTCCTTTGAGAGTTTAGAGCAAATTTAGGCCCCTTTTAAACACCTCACTGAGGAGACTCCCTGTGCATTTTTGGATAAGGGTAAAACAAGGAAATCAGACATTCTAGTATGAGAGACTAAATTACTTAAAAATAAAAATTGTTTCAGAAATATGTTCCTGGCATCACTCCTTTAAATTGTCCAGTGTGTTTATACTGAGTGACCACATAAATACACAGTTGGGTGCTATACAAACAGAATTCCCTTTAAGCTCAGATCTGCTTTATTTTCCACAGCACTAACATAATATTACTTACTTCAAAACCTCTTCTTTTGGTGTTTGTGTCTTCAGTTTTTGGCTACTTACAAATGTGTTTTGGTTTATTACAGTTATTCCTGTCTACCTTTTTGGAATGTTCCATCTGAGCAACTGAAATGAGGCTGAAGACTTCACTTTTAAAGGAACCAAAACATATCCTTTGTCTCAGAACAAACCTTGGAACAGCATATTAATTCTGAAAAGGCTCTTCCAGGGAATTATTGCTTTCTCAGATATTCCATGGAATCTTATAAAATCTTGTTCTGTTCCTTCAGTTGAGTATAACCTGGATGAGATATTTTGTAAACTTATTTTTACTAATTAAAACTTCCTTAACATAATTAAACATAAAGAATTAGTTAGCTGTGTGGGATGGACTACAGCTGATGAGCTATATTCCTGCAGTGATGATCACCAGATTTTGAAATGGAACCTTTTAACTAGTGAGACTACTCGAGTAGTGAAACTTCCAGATGAGATTTATCCCATAGATCTTCACTGGTTTCCCAGAAGTATAGGTGGGAAGAGGCAGTCCCATGCTGAGAGCTTTGTTCTAACAAGTTCAGATGGTGAGTCAATTGAAAATATTTATAATTTCTTATCCCCTTGGTGGTCCTGCTACTCACATACATGAGAAATAATCTGCAATTAAACAGTCAGCAGTATAGCAGCCTCAAACCCCTGTACACCAGTTGCACTGCTGTCAAGCTAGTAATTGCTTCAAATTCTTTTTAATTGCTTCAAATTATTTTATTATTGTAACTTTCTTTGATACAGCATAACCAAACATAGATTTTTTTATGTAAGGTCAATTTCTACCATCTTTTTTTTTCCAATTTCATAAACCAGTAGCTTTAAACATGTCTGTACTGCATGCCTGCCTACCTACCAGCTCACTTGGAGTCTTGAAAACTGATGACCAAGTTACCCAAATTGTTTATCTGTGATATTTAATATCAGTGTGATCCATTTCCTGGACATATTACAAGACCTTGTATCCTATTTTGTGGAAGGAACAAGGTTTGATGATTGCTTGGGTCTGATTTTCTTTTTTTTTTTTTCCCCTCCATACTAAACTTAGGGGGTTTTTTTGGATATTTTTTTTTGGTGGTAAAGCTGTATTTCTACACAGATGGTGGTGATGGGAGTTTCTCAGCCCTGAGCTCCAGGCATTAAGCTGCTCCACAGCTTTTCCAGGCAGAACAATTGTTGCAGAGAGTTTCCATCAGGATAATAGTGGCCATCTGCCCATGACCCTGTTTTGATAGCTTTCACAGGGACCTATTGATAGTTTTAATGGGACTGGTGGATGATTTCCAGCTAAATCCTGCTCGTTTTTTGGCCAGAACCTTGAATTTTTGGGTCTGAATTTGTGTTTCTTTGGGGGGGGGAGCTTATTGTAGGCTTTTGGCTAGCTTAGCAGTCAGCTTAATTAGGAAGAGAAGGTTTGTTACTGGGCACCAGGAGTCTGGAGTGTCTAGCTTGGCTTTCTGTAGAGATGGGGAGAAGCAAGATGGGTTTGAAGAATTCAGAGGGAATTCCTTCCTTACCTGAGCTAGTGGTGATTTCTCCAATTGCTGGCAGTAGTTGCACTTAAAAATTAGGAGGGCTGAGAGTTCAGTTTGCAGAGTGGAGGCTCAGATTTCTCTCAGATATTCAGTGCTTCCTAAGGAAGAAATGAACTTTTTGGAGCAAAAGCAGGACATCTTTTGGGCAGTGCCTGAAGGCTGATTCCCACAGCTCCCTAAAAACACCTGGGGAGGGTTTGGCCAAGTAGCATTGTGATTTTTGCAGTACTTGGTGCTGAATTTTCCTCTGAATTTAGGCAGCTGGGTCTAATGAAGTATTGCTGATAGAGCTCTTGAGGTGGAATGGAAACTGTTGTGAAAGCTTGAAGGAAGAGTCATTTTTATCAGTTCATTTTTGCATGTCTTCTGGTATTGTGCTTTGGGAGGGGTGGAGCTGACCTGAACAAACATGTTCTTCAGCAAGCCAGTCAGTGATCAGTATTAACTGAGCTGTTGGCTGGGAGATTTGTGGTTTTTTAATGATAAAAAGATGGAGGCATTTTGGTAGGTTAGCCAGGACTCTCCATCCCATGCTCTTTTTTTTTTTTTTTTTTACCTGTTTCTCTAAAGTTCTAAACTGAATTTTTAAAAAGCAAGCAGAGGAGCAACTTCAGTAGGTCAGATCTTCTCTCAATTTATTCAGTTTGCCAGTGTTATTAAAATATAATGCTAATATTTCATGGTCTGCTTGAATCATAGAACTGGCTGGGTTGGAAGGGAGCTCAGAGATCATCAAGTCCAACCCTTGATCCACTCCCCCCGTGGTTCCCAGCCCATGGCACTCAGTGCCACATCCAGGCTCTTTGGAAAGATCTCCAGACACGGAGAATCCACTACTTCCCTGGGCAGCCCATTCCAATGCCTGATCACCCTCTCCAGAAAGAAATTCTTTCGAATCTCCAACCTAAACCTCCCCTGGCACAACTTGAGACCCTTTGTGCCCTCTTGTCTTGCTGAGAGTTGCCTGGGAAAAGAGCCCAACCCCCCCCTGGCTCCAACCTCCTTTCAGGGAGTTGCAGAGAGTGATGAGGTCTCCCCTGAGCCTCCTCTTCTCCAGCCTCAACACCCCCAGCTCCCTCAGCCCTTCCTCACAGCAATTCTGCTGGATCCCTTCACAGCCTCCTTGCTCTTCTCTGGACCTGCTCCAGCACCTCAAGCTCCTTCCTGAACTTCCTGAGGGGCCCAGAACTGGACACAGGACTCAAGCTGTGGCCTCCCCAGGGCTGAGCACAGGGGCAGAATCCCTTCCCTGGACCTGCTGGCCACGCTGTTCCTGAGCCAGCCCAGGATGCCATTGGCCTTCTTGGCCACCTGGGCACACTGCTGCCTCCTCTTCAGCTTCCTGGCAATCCAGACTCCCAGCTCCCTTTCTGCCACTCTGTGCCCAGCCTGGAGCTCCCCATGGGCTTGTTGTGGCCAAAGTGCAGGACCCGGCACAATAATGCTTTGACAGAAGAAATATCTGAGGACTACTACAACCTTCATGAAAAAGATGACCTTTAAAACTCTTATGCAACATTTCTCTCCTTTCTCTTTTTTTATATAAGAAATGAAAGGAAATATAAATTGTATTCATAGATGTGTTGAAAGCTTGGGGTTGTTTTTTTTTTTTCAGCAGTGTTCAAAAATTAGCATGTTGTAGGAGCTGGACATTTGGAGGTGCTTTCTCTTGTGTGTGAATTCCATGACAATTTGGGTAATTAATTCTTAAGTTTAACATCTGGTAGGTAGAAATGCTCTAATAGGTCCATCTCCTGGCAGTGAGTTAGGTGAAATTGCAACAATTTAAGAATAAAGATTAATTACTAGCACCATGCATAGGTAGCCTCCAGATTGTTTTCCAGGATGCATCCTGACCTTTGCAGTTAACTCCTAGCAGCTGAATTATTCTAAGTGACACAAATCAATGGCAGAGGTTTAAAGTGAGGGCTTCTTGCAGCTTAGCAGATGATTTTTTTTTGCTGCTTGAGATTTTGGTTGTGTGTGACCAACAAATTCCAGTCAGTCCCTTAGTGCTGATCTGCATTTTCCTCAATAAGACTTTAGTGTCCATTTACTTATAACTTGTACCAATTTATTTTTTAATCTAGCCTAAAGTTATCACTTAGCTCACATGGAAGCACTTTACCAAAATTTCAGGTACAAGATAGAGGAAGATCAGGAAATATTCTGTCTCTTCTATATCAGTAAAAAATGTTTTAAAAAAGATTACTACATGCTGGGTTTGATGGCAAAATGTGGAATTTGTGAGTCCTTGGGCAACACCAGTTGGTTTGGTTTGTTCTTACAGAATGATTTCTATTTGCCATGATCAGTTCAGAGCTCACAAAACAAGCTAGTACTTTATCTTCTCTTTCTGAGGGACTTTTTCCATAGTTAACAGTTAGGGATAAGCTCTTAGCATTGATCAGTAAACTCATCCTGAAGATTCAGTGCCTGGAAAACTCTGCATGAGATGTATTTGCCAAAAAAATTCATAGGGTTTTGGTGTTTTGTTTTGTTGTCAGTGAAACTGAAATACAAAACACTGCTTACCTAATTTGTGTAAGAATAAATAGAGATAAAAATGCAAAAAATTCCAAGTTCTTCTTCTGTAGCTCATCACCTTGAGTAAAAAGAATTCCTCTTGCAAAGATTTTTTGTTGCTGTTGTTGCATATGCAAGGGAATTACTACTGTGGAGAAGTAGATGAATAAATTCTGTTGCTTAATTGCTATTTTCTAAATACCTTACACTTCCAGCTCAGTGTGACTCCTCCTTATCTAGCATGCCTTACGTGTCAAGCCTGCAGTTTTCCTGCAACAGCTAATTCATCTCTGTGATAAGGATTCCTGGAAATCTGCTGAATCCAATGGAAATGGAGTATAATGTCTTTACAGGCTTGCATTCATCCCTGGTTGAGCTCCAGATGTTTGTGAAATTAGACTCAATGTAAATTTAATCCTCTGGGGTTTTCTTCTGAGTTCCATCTCCTGTGGGATATTGTTCTTCTGCTTCCTACTTACATTGATCTCATTGCTGCTTTTTTACAAAAATAAAAAACTGTTCAACTTTAAACTGCTTATGAAGCAGAAATCATAAGTGAATAGACCTATTTTTTTTTAACTTTTTGTGTTATTGATAATTTTACATTAGCTCAGCATTCAAGAGCCTCTAAAAAGTAATGAGCAAAACATGCATGGTTTATATTCTGGATTTGAATAGGCTGCTAATCTCCCACTTGAAATTCCTCCTAAATTGGAGAGTCACTTTAAGATCAAGGACAGCTTCTGGCTTCAGAAGTATTCAGAAGTAAAGTATTATAAAAATAAACACTATTTTACAAATCTGAGATATAAGGTAAGGCTAAGTTGAAGCACTTCTATCCACTCCAAGCATCCAGCTAAAATTTCCCCTCTTACTCAGTGTATGAGGCAGTCAGTTCTAACCTGAAAGGCTCTACTACCTCAGTGTTAAGCCCAGAAGGCAGAGAAATCCACCCAAATATTGCTGTTGGAGCAACCTCCTTGTGTGAACACAGTGTAAAAAGCAGTGTCCAGTGAGGCACATCACTTGACTGTCAGGAGCTGTGAATCCATGTGATGGAAAAGTAAAGAAGTGAAGATGATCCCTGTGAAAACCTGTTCTGCTCCTGTTCTGCACAAGTGTTAGGATTCATTTTTTAAATGCATGGTCAGATTTTTTCCCCAAATGAATTCTCAGTGCCCAAGGAAAACCCACTTCTCTCTGAATCTCTGTTCTTTCCTGCTAGATTGCTGTTTCACTTTCTGAAAGATGCCTTCTGAAAGAAATAAGAGCTCCTGGAGTGGCAAAGGATGAACAAGATTGGCAAAGGAGTTGCATTTTTTCCCTGTATAAGAGGATTTTACCCTGTACTCTGTGACTTGAATTATAGTTTTCCTGCTGGTGTCACCCAAACTGAAGCATTCAGTTGCCTGGCAACTGTCTTTGGTTTTAATTTATTTTTTTCTCTAACATGTTGAGGGCTTTGCTTCCAGAAGCTTTGAGGTCTCATGGATTCTACCTGGCTCAGTATCATTTTCTATACATTCAATGCCACAGAATTCTTTGTGTCCTTAAAGAAGTCATACTGAATGTTTCAGATATGATACTGAAAGCTGATGGATGCCTTTAAATCAGAGTTATGGGGTTTTTTCCCAAGAGAAAGGAGTGACTTGTGTTCCTAACAGCCACTTTTTGATCACATAGGTGATGGCATGAGAATATCTGGTGGAGTAGATCCTGGCTACAGAATGAACAAGTTCACTGTGCATCCAAAAAGACAGTGATCAGAGAACAGAACATCTTTTTAATGTATTATTCCAAAGCCATTTTGACCATTTAATTGGAAAAAAACAGAATTTAGCCAGTTAATTCCTTTAAACCCAGTTACTGCTTTAAGAGGAAACAATGAGTGTTCAGACCTGATGTTCTGTAACATAAAAATACTGAACTGTAACATATAAAAATATGTTTTATAATTACATGATAGCATAATGCCTCAAATGTATAAAACCACTACTGGAAATGTTTGGAAACTAGAAGTTAACTGAAGGGGGAAGAAGGGGTCTTAGTAATAATATTACTTGTGATGAAAAAATGGGATAAAGCAGCTGTGCAGAGGCTTCTAGGAGATACAAATAGAAGTGATAAAGATAAGCAAAAATGTATAGTTGTGTATTGTAGTGTAAATGGGTGGTTCTAAGAAACAGATTTATAGAAACCATCCTTTTTCTTCAGAGTTAAAGATCTTTTGCTTGGAAATCCTGCACTGGCAGAGATTTGGCTGGGTGATTGTGCCTTTTGGGTTGTGTACTCAGAATTAAAATGAAGGCAAGGTGTGGTGGTGTTAATTTGAACACTTTTTTGCATGTTTTTGTGTCTGTTGTTTACTGACACATCTACCAGAATGCTTTTGCTTGGTTGGGTTTAGTCCAGCCTTGGTTTTTTGGTTTTTGGGTCATTTTTTTTATATTGAAGTGCAAAATAAAGCTTGGGAATCCAATACACAGTAAAAATTGTCTCAAGGTTCTGACAGTGCAAACCAGCAGAATTTTGGCATTTTGGCTGTTGTGATTTCAGTGTGCATGGAGTGCAGGAGTGTCTTTATCTTCTACACACTTCATAATTAATTCTTTTATCATTGGCATACACATCTTGGGCTTGAGAGTGTGGTCCTTCCCTGGAACACTCAGGTCTTTAGGTTCTGGTTCTGGCTTCTTAGGTATGCTCTGTTTTGTAATTAATACTTCCAGTTAATGGGGAAATGATCCCATCTCTAGTGATCCTTAGGTATGCTCTGCTTTGTAATTAATACTTCCATTTAATGGGGAAATGATCCCATCTTAAGTGATCCTTAGATATGCTCTGCTTTTAATCCATATTTCCAATTAATGGCGAAATAATCCCATCTTAAATGATTCTTAGGTATGCTCTGCTTTGTAATTAATATTTCCAATTAATGGGGAAATTATCCTGTCTTAAGTGATCTTTAGGTATTTGTAATTAAATTAAACAAAGTAATGCTTTGTAATTAATATCTCTAATGGGGAAATGATCCCATCTTAAGTGATCCTTAGGTATACTCTACTTTGTAATTAACACTTCTAATTAATGGGGAAATAATCCAATTTTAAGTGATCCTTAGTTATGCTCTGCTTTTAATCCATATTTCCAACTAATGGGGAAATGATCCCATCTTAAGTGATCCTTAGGTATGCTCTGTTTTGTAATTAACACTTCCAATTAATGGGGAAATAATCCCATCTTAAGTGATCCTTAGGTATGCTCTGCTTTTAATCCATATTTCCAATTAATGGGGAAATGATCCCATCTTAAGTGATCCTTAGGTATGCTCTGCTTTGTAATTAGTATTTCCAGTTATTGGGGAAATGATCCCATCTTTAGTGATCCTTAGGTATGCTCTGCTTTGTAATTAATATTTCCAATTAATGGGGAAATGATCCCATCTTTAGTGATCCTTAGGTATGCTCTGCTTTTAATCCCTATTTCCAATTAATGGGGAAATAATCCCATCTTAAATGATTCTTAGGTATGCTCTGTTTTGTAATTAACACTTCCAATTAATGGGGAAATAATCCCATTTTAAGTGAACCTTAGGTATGCTCTGCTTTTAATCCATATTTCCAATTAATGGGGAAATGATCCCATCTTAAGTGATCCTTTGGTATGCTCTGCTTTGTAATTAGTATTTCTAATTAATGGGGAAATGATCCCATCTTAAATGGTTCTTTGGTATGCTCTGCTTTGTAATTAATATTTCCATTTAATGGGGAAATGATCCCATTTTAAGTGATCCTTAAGTATGCTCTGCTTTTAATCCCTATTTCCAATTAATGGGGAAATGATCCCATCTTTAGTGATCCTTTAGTATGCTCTATTTTGTAATTAATACTTCCAATTAATGGGGAAATGATCCCATCTTAAGTGATGGAGCACAGGCTTAGTGTGAGGTATCTGTGTGCTGCTATCTCAGAGGGTTTTTGGGAATTGCCTCTGGTGGCTCCACTGCCTGGCAGAGGAGGTGGAATCATTTAAAAAGGGTTTTTGGTTTGAAAGCAGTTAATTGGAATCACTGAGCTATTCTAAGCCATGTGTTTGTTCTGCCACATGTTTCCAAGTCCTCTTTGTCTGCTCTTTGGTCCAGTTTAAATTTGATCTTCCTGGATTTAAGCAACATCCCTCATTTGGAAAGAAAGACTTCCTCATGCTTCTGTTGAAATCATTAATAGCTTTGTTTTTTGGCTTCTGTGAATTTCCATAACAGCTCCAGAATGCAAGCAGTGATACTTCCCCCCTCCTCAGGTTGTTCTAGCTTTGCCATTGGCCTTGTGGTGTGCTGAGTGATTTTTCAGATCCTAAAAAAAAAAAGAATACAAAAGAAAACTCTCCTGGGCTGGGGGAAAGGGGTGGTGGTGTTTGTACCTCTGTTTGTTAACTTCCAGACAATGAAATAACAGCAGGCACTGTGCCCCCAGAGACATTAATAGGGGAAAAAAAATGAAAAAAAAGGATTATACATAGCAAAAGGGGAAAAAAAAACCCAAAATACAGGAAGCTTGTAGCTAGTTTGCCAGTAGTTCTTCTGCAAGAAGCTCATTTGTTTGGGTAACCAGGGCTGTGAACAACATAATTGCAGGATTTGTTCTTTTTGTGGTTGTTTATTGTTTGATGTGTGTGTTTATTTTTAAAGGGAGACTCCAGGGTTACTGTGTAACTACTGAGGCACCCAAACCTGATGGACAGTTTCTCTCCTCTCTTTAGGGAAGTTCCACTTGATTTCAAAATTAGGGAGGGTGGAGAAAAGTGTGGAAGCACACTGTGGAGCTGTGCTTGCAGGAAGGTGGAATCATGAAGGAGCAGCCCTGGTTACAGGTGAGCATTCTGGAAGGAATCAAGGGTTTGGAAAACTAAAATAACAGAAGAGCTCTTTTAAAATAAAGCCTTTTTTCTTTTTTTTTTTTTTTTTAATATAAAAATTTGCCATGCCATGAAGAAATGGAAGGGTCCAAAAATCAGAGTATTAAACAAAAATTCATGACAAGTGCTTTCAATAAAATGTATAAGTTCTAAGTACTTTGTTTTGTGGGCTATCTAGAATAGAATGTTTTGGAAAAGTATTAGCCCTTGGTGTGTTTAAAAGCTATCATCCCAAATTTCATGGTTTGTATTGTGCTTACCTTGAATTTGAATGGATTAAACTGAGCCTCCTGAGTGTTCACACACTGGTCTAGCTTGGAATTCCAATGAGAAGGGGAGAAAATCAACAATATAAATGAAGTTATCTATAGCAATATCTTCATTATATCTTCATTATCACTGGGGTTATTATATCCCACCTTGTGGGAGAAAAGTTAATTTTGCTCTCTTCAATTAATGCTGCTTTAGAAGAAAGTTGTCTATTAACAGAAGATCTAGTAAAAGCACTTCTCTTTTTTTTTAGTGATCCTATTTATTAGAAGTTACCCTATTTACTTGAAAGTAAATATTTTTAATATCAGAGTGCTTAGGGTTTTTTGTGGATGTTCTGTACTTCATAGAGGAGAAGATTTGAAATTTTTTTTTCCTTCTCTGTTACAAATAAAAAGATTGCTAAATCAATAAATTTAGGACATTTGGGGTTTTTTAGCCAGCAAAGTTTCCTGAGGCCTCATGAGCATCTTGACTGTTCCTGTGTTTCTTTTCCTTAAGGATGAGGAGTGGTGTAAACCCAGCTACAGCCCAACTCTCCATCTGCATCTCAACATGGCTTTTTGTTCTAAATCTTTTGATAGTTAGTTGCTTTTGGCATTTTTGTCAAAAACTTCTAGCTTGATGTTAAGGGGAAAGCTAACTAAATATCCTGTGCTAGATTTCTCCTTTATGGGATTGCTGGTGGTGTCAGAATTCTCTGCAGCCTCCTGTTGATCTAGCACAGCTGATTTCTTTGGAAAAATCCCAACTGAGTCCAGAAGTACTGAAGATCATTTTGGATCTGCTTGTTTCCAGACTCAGGCTGACTCTAAAGTGCTGCTTCAAGGAACTCTGTCTGGCATCTTCCTCTGAAATCCCAGAGGGATAGAAATATTGTTCTTTTTTTAAAGACAGATGGACCTCAGGAACTTCTCCAAAGAAAAAAAGTCAAAATTGCCTTTTCAATTTATTTTTTTTTTTCTTTAATTTCTTTTTGAAAGACTGCATGACATTTATGGGCAGTGTGGGAATTCCTCACCACATCCAAACAGTGTACTCTGAGAACATCAATTACCCCTGTACCACATCTCTGTTTTGAGGAAGGGGGAATCATTGGTGATACTATATCACTTAAAATATTCTTCATGGCTCTGTTTTAACAGGATCAGACATGTTAAAACAAAATAATCATATTTTAAAAATATTTTGTGACACTTTTTAAACACTTCAGAGCTACATTGGCCAGATAGAAAACCCAGAAAGCTGGTAAGCAAATCACTTTTGAATGGAAAAATGTCATGAAGTGTCCAAATGGACCTTTTTCCTCATTAATTGAGTCTGGGAGGCCTAAATGAAGGGCCAGAACTGGATGTTTTTAATATGATAGCAGAGTAGGAAATCTGGGCTCTCCATGTGTACAGAACTCTGTATAAGAACATGATGAGTAAGTTTCTTGGTAACACACAGTTATGTTATAAAATTTCAGCCTTCCAAGTGGAGCCTTCAGTTTATCTTCAGTTTCACCATTTATCAACTGTGAAGCCTCCAGCTTAATACATAAAATCTGCTCCTGGTCTCTTGGAATTCCTCAGGGCCTCATTAAATCAGTCTCTGGGCTGCTGAACTGTAAAGAGATGAGAAGTACCAGCAATGCTGAACTGAAAATCCAGAACTTGGGATACTTAAATAGTGATGGATGTTCCCTTCCCAGGGGCAGCTTCAGATAAGAAGACTACAGGGATTTTCAGGAGAGGAAGAGACTTGTTGATAAGAGCAGAATAGCAGCTTAAATAGTTTTTTTCTTCATATACTGTCTGTTTGCATGGTAGGAAAAGCACATAAATCATAGTTACCTCTAATAAGATCTGGTCTTATTTTAACTCTAGTGTTTCCTATATAAATACAGGTACTGCCTTTGTTACACCATCTGTTGCCTTTAGTTTGATTATTTCTCTGATAACTACTTTCCAGCTGGTGAAGATGGCCAAGTGAAAATCTGGTCTAAAACTGGAATGCTGAGATCCACTTTAGCTCAGCAAGGTAAGCTCATTTTCTTGAGAGTTCTAATAAAACTCTTAAATTTGAGGTATTCTGAAATCTATTTAAATAACAGACCCTAAATCTGTTTGCTTAAGGATCTTAAGGCCCTGATGTAACTAAATCATAGGTGAATACAGGGGGGACTGGATGCTTAATTAATTGTCTTCAAAGTAAGTCTTCAAATTCAAAGTTTTATTGCAGTGTTTTAAAGCAACACTTTCAGTTCCCCTCTAAGGATTCTGGAGAGGCTAAAGAATTGAAAATTAAACAAAAAAATAATACAGTTTTTAATATAAAGCCACAGACTCATGATGAAACTGAAAAAAAAAAGCATTGCAGGAATGCTTGAGGGGTGCAGGTTAGTTCCTCTGAACTTTTAAATACTTGGTTGATCTGTTTAACCCAGTGACTAATTCAGGGTTTGCAAACACTGAAGTGAAATGATCCCTGTGCTGAAGTTCTTTGTTGAAGTGGGGCTGTGGAGACCTAACCTTGATCTTCCCTTTCTAACTCCAGCTTTTTGCACACTAGAACATTCCAGTTCTTTTTAAGTCCATTTAAAATCACATCACTGTGAAGTGCAACAGTGTAAGCTGCAAAAACATATTTATACAAACAATGGTTTTAACATGCTAATTTCTAATAATAATAACTCTATTTTTTTGACTATTTTGGTGAAGATACTGTGTTAGGTTTTGTTTTGCAGGCTTCATACATTGAGATCATGTGCCCTTTTGACATTTTTTAAGAAACCACATGCACCTGGGCTTGGGTTAAATGTCAGACCCTTATCTCTTTCTAAAACAAATTATCTCCATTTTCTCAACCCGTTGGAGGCATTTTAACCACAGGAGTGAATGTAAAATGTGTTTCAGTTCTGTTAAGGAAGTTCATATTTAGATGTAATGGGTTTTTTTCATGCTTGCAGTGTAAAAAGAGGAGCCAACTGAAGTGTAATTTTTGAACAGAATAATTTGAAGAGCACATTTTCACTGCTGCTTCGTTGCTCTCTCCATGTCCTTTTTGAGTCTCAGTGTAGCCTCCTGTTATCACAGAACATGACATTTAATTATAATTTAAATCTCATTATCCTCAGACCTGTTGTTTCTCTGCCCCACATTCTACCACTTTACCTCAGATGGATTTCTACTTCTTTGGGTGATTTTCCCCACTTTTCTTTCAAATTTGATTTATCATCTGGTTCTCCCAAGACCAGATCTTCCTGAGTCCTTGTCTTTTGGCCCTGCTGACTTTCTGCTGGACTTGCAGTGGCCAATATTGTGTCTTAAGCATGAATAATATGAATAACTGGAGTACAGGTTAATTTTTTTTGTCCTTAATGGAAGTAAAATCACAATAGATGCAATGTAAGTTTAATTAAACACATGGGATGTGAAGTGGAACTTAAGGGGCAGTCGTGTTCCAAGTGCAGCTCTGTGCTGTCACAGAGGGACATCAAATTATTTGAATTAATGGTTCTGCTGCCTTGAAAGGAAGAAGTTTCACCCAGATTTAGTGTTATAATTGCAGGAGGGCTCTGCAGAGGGACCTGGACAGACTGGAGAGTTGGGATGATCCCAACGGGATGAGGTTCAACACAACAAGCCCATGGGGAGCTCCAGGCTGGGCACAGAGTGGCAGAAAGGGACCTGGGATTGCCAGGAAGCTGAAGAGGAGGCAGCAGTGTGCCCAGGTGGCCAAGAAGGCCAATGGCATCCTGGGCTGGCTCAGGAACAGCGTGGCCAGCAGGTCCAGGGAAGGGATTCTGCCCCTGTGCTCAGCCCTGGGGAGGCCACAGCTTGAGTCCTGTGTCCAGTTCTGGGCCCCTCAGGAAGTTCAGGAAGGAGCTTGAGGTGCTGGAGCAGGTGCAGAGAAGAGCAAGGAGGCTGTGAAGGGATCCAGCAGAATTGCTGTGAGGAAGGGCTGAGGGAGCTGGGGGTGTTGAGGCTGGAGAAGAGGAGGCTCAGGGGAGACCTCATCACTCTCTGCAACTCCCTGAAAGGAGGTTGGAGCCAGGGGGGGGTTGGGCTCTTTTCCCAGGCAACTCTCAGCAAGACAAGAGGGCACAAAGGGTCTCAAGTTGTGCCAGGGGAGGTTTAGGTTGGAGATGAGAAAGAATTTCTTTCTGGAGAGGGTGATCAGGCATTGGAATGGGCTGCCCAGGGAAGTAGTGGATTCTCCGTGTCTGGAGCTATTTCCAAAGAGCCTGGATGTGGCACTGAGTGCCATGAGCTGGGAACCACGGGGGGAGTGGATCAAGGGTTGGACTTGATGATCTCTGAGGTCCCTTCCAACCCAGCCCATTCTATGATTCTATGAATTGCTGAAGCAGCTGCTGGAAGTGGCAGTGGCAGCTCTGTCACAGCTCTCTCACCCCTGCACTCACCCCTGGCTCTTTCTTTGCTCATTGGCCACAGGGATGATTCACTGGGCATTAACATCTGAGATGTGGAAAGCCCACCCTGAAATGCTGAATTCCCTCTGCAGATCCCTCCCTTCACCTTTCTCCTTGTCTCAGGGAGGATTTTTTGCTTTGTTTTTTTTTTTCACCTTGAAACTGCTCAGCACCAGTGCAGAATTCACTGCAGTTTGTCTCTTCTGCTGGATTTCCCTTCCCACAGCCATGCAGTGTGCTGCTGGCAGTCTTTTCCCAACCAAGTTCTTGTTAAGTGCAGAAGGAAATGAGTTAACTTAGCTCCTGCTGCTAAGCCCTGGAAATTGTGGTTAAGTAGTCAGCCATCATAAAAAAGTTAAACATTTGGTTTAAATATAAAAGTCTTCTGATTGTTAAATCAGCATTAGAGCGGGACAAAAATTAGTTTATTTAGAATTTCTCTACAGCTGGTGACAGAATTTATGTCATTTTCAACAGAAATTGCTGCCAGTTGGAAAAGAGCTAGTGCCAGTTTTACTTAATATATGTTGGATGTTTCTGTGAGTTGTCTTCTGTAATGGCTGACGAGTTTAAAGAAAAATTGCATCATTCTTGGGTTTTTAAGTAGTAGAAAATAAATGCCTTCTGAAAAGAAAAGAGGTGGAAGTGCAAAAAGTTTCAAGAGCCATGAGAGCAGCTCTCAGTTTAGAGGCTGGGTGTTTGGGATCTTAAATCCAATTTAGTGGCCATCCTAAAATCAGTGTTTTATTCAGAGAGAAAACTGGAAGGCTGAAGTAGTTAACTGATGTTAGGACAGTTGAGCAGTTTAATATCCAAATCTCATAGAAATATTCCCATAAAAAGATATTCCTGAGTCATTTTTGAGAGGGAACTGAAGTGTCTTTGAAGATTTTACCTTGTGGGAGCATTTCTTAAGCCTTCAGTTGTGTTTTTTTTAATTGCCATAAGGGAAACACATACAAAAAATTATTTATTTGCTCTGTTTTAATTAATTTGAGCAATGTGATACTTGGTGATCACCTGAATTACGCATGATTCCTTGAGAAGTATTTCTGAGAATTTATCCTAGAATCACAGAACCATTAAGGTTGGAAAAGACCCCTTAGATCATCAAGTCCAACCATCACCATGCCAAGGGAACCACGTCCTTAAGTGCCACCTCCACGTTTTCTGAACACCTCCAGGGATGGTGAGTCCACCATTGCCCTGGGCATCCTGTTCCAATACCTGGCCACTCTGAAGAATTTTTTCCTACTATCCAATCTAAATTAAGGAGAATTTTTCTTTTTTTTCTGCTTTTAAACTTGAACTTGCCAAATGCCAACATTTGGCTTGTAGCAATTGCTCTTTCTGAGCTTTCTTATTTCTTGGGCAGAACTTTTTGGGGTACAAATCTAGTTGGGTTAATGGAAGCGTGTCCTTAGTGCCTTTGGAGTTTTTTGGGGATGTTCTGCCTGACCTCCACACCCATTCCAGAAGGAGATGATCTCCTTCGGGTCCCAGGTTGTGTCTGTAAGGTCCCCAGGGTATCTCAGAGCACCCTGGACTCATCGCATCGCTGCCAAGCTGGTGTTTAGACCACTGAATCCTCTCCTCAGAGGCCTCATTTCTGCTATAATAAACCTGTTGGAGAAACCCAGGCTGAGGTGAGCCTTTCTTTCCCATCTCAGGAGATAAGGAAGCAAGTTTTTACAGAAGTAAAAAGAATGGTTTGACAGGGACTTGTTGAACAGTCTCCCCCTTTGCAGTTGTATACGCGTCGACCTGTAACCCTGAGGCTGTGCTGAAGCTTGCTGTACTTTGCTGCAGGGCTTTTGCTGGGACAGAATCCTACTCTTGACTTCATTTTCTTTGTTTTAGTTGCATACAGGGCTTTTGCTGGAACAGAAGTTTAGTCCTGACTTCATTTCCCTAGTTTTATTTGCAAGGAATAGAGTAGCACGATCCTTTGATTCTTCTTCTTCAGGAGAGACTAATCCTCAAGTACTATGGAAAATATTTGCATAGTTGGCAAGTCTGATTTTTTTTTTTCTTTCCTGGATGCTTTTTCCATGTAATTTTTTACTTTCTTCTGTTTTCAAAAAAAAAGTCATTTGAAAACTGCCATGTAACATGGTTTTAAAATGGAACAGTCAGCTTCATTGTAGATACATCTAAACTAAACTCATCGTGGGGTTTTCAAACTGAAAAAAAAAAAAGGGTTTTCAATGAGTTGGGAAAAATCCATGAAGTCTGTGGCCCACTTTTCTAGTTTTCCTTGCCACTTGTTCTGTAAGGGATGTTGGGTTTTTGTTAGAGGTTTAACTAAGAGCCTAAACATCCTACAAAGAATAATTGAAGTGCAATACAGAGCTTTTTTTTTTACCCACATTTGTGTCCAGTCTCACCACTTTAGTTGAAAAGAGCTATTTTCTGGTTTCTGTTGCTAAGTATTAGCATGGTTGTTGTCCTGTTTATTTTCTCTATCTTTGGAGTGACAGCTGTCAATAAAATGGCATCAGAGTATACAAGATTAAATGTAAAATAAAATAGTTTGTTTTCTGGCATTGTGTAAAACTGTTCACTATTAAAAAGTTCTGCAAATGAATAGCATGGTAAGTGGCAAGAGATAATGAGGTTTGAGAAAGAGGCAATGTTAAAAACAGTATCAAAAAGATAGGAGGTGATGTGATGGATCATCTACCTGACTTCTGGGGCTTACTTTTAATAGAAATATTTATTGGTTTTAAATGAGACATTGCTCAGTGGGCTCAGCATTAGATTTAATTGTCTTGTAGGTATTTTGGCAAATAAGTCTGGGGGTTTTTTTCCCAGATAACATGAAATGCTTTTGTAGGGATTTATAGGAAGTGTCCACAGACTAAAGAGTTGGCAAGAGAGAAGATCTGAAGATTTGACAGTTGACTTTGTGGACTGATCAACTGTGAATTTAACACTTTGAATACTAAATGAAAGGTACCACAAGGCAGATAGACCTTATAAGTAACTTTGAAAGGCTTTGCTTGATAGAACAGAAAATTGGACAAATGGAAGGGCAATAGAAATCTTTGCAGCATGGCAGTTAACCATGAGCCAGGGGATCAGTACATCAAGGTGAGAGAGAAACACCTTAAAGATGAAAGATGACTCAAAAGTGAGGTGGACAATCTCATCTTTATTTTGCTCAACTATATCTTGGAATAAATTGGTCATATTTTTATTTCATGAGTGGTTAAAGAAAAACAATTGGGAGGTGCATGGGGTGCAGTGAAGTTGGAGAGACAAAACTTCCTAGTTATGAAGATGATTTGACTGAAGAAGAAATAACAGAAGAAGAAATTTGGTAGTTTCCATTCTTCCAGAGGTGGTTTTAGAGAGAGCATGAAATGAAGAAGCAAGTGCTCAATGCAGTCAGAGCTTTCTGGGACAAGACAAAACTGTGAGAAGTTGAGTTATGATTTGAAGAAGTTGATAGGTACCATATGAGATCAGGAGGTCTCTGTAGCAGCAGTGAAGTCACACAGGTTTTCAGTAACCAAGATGTGGTGTTGGACAAGCCATCAATTCATTATTTCTGTTGCTGCTGTTCCTCTGGCCATCTAAACCATGATGTGAACCCACAATCACAGCTCTGAGTGCAGTCAGGCAAGAGTGGAGGACAATTGGTTGCCCCTAGTTTGGCTTTCTGCCACTCCTGAACTTCTGATGTGTGGTTTCCAGTAACCAGTTTGAAATGGCTGCAGCAGTTTCTCCATAATTTAAGCAATTAAACCATAAGAAATGTTTTTGTTCTCTCTTTCTGTCTCCAGGAACACCAGTGTACTCAGTAGCATGGGGACCTGATTCTGAAAAAGTTCTCTACACTTCAGGGAAGCATCTGACTATTAAACCTCTTCAGCCCAATGCCAAAGTTCTGCAGGTATCAT
This sequence comes from Calypte anna, assembly GCF_003957555.1. Lineage (NCBI taxonomy): Eukaryota > Metazoa > Chordata > Aves > Apodiformes > Trochilidae > Calypte > Calypte anna. Next base: position 23,680,870 of record NC_044255.1, read on the forward strand.
CAATACATCCAAGTTTTCTCACACTTCCACTTCTTGCAGTTATCTGGAGTTTTGCAGGACATAAAATGATTGAGCTAAAATTTCCCATGTAACATTTAACACTCATTTCCCCCACTCTTCATGTTTTTTGAGAGTAAGGAGATTGTTCATTTCTTTTAAAAAATCATTTCTGTTGTGGATATTCTTTAGGTATGTGATTAGGTAAGCAAAGAATATTTTGGTGAATAAATAAATAAAGAATATTTTGGTAAATAAAGAAAAAGTGAAAAGATCAACAAGTCTTTTCCTTTTATTTGTTACAAAAAGGCAGAAAGAGAGAGAAGCAGAAGATGAGAACACAGAACATGCTTTTAGTGCAGATTGTTATGGTTTCATTCAGAAGAGGTGGCAGCTGTGCATTTAACTGTTAGAAACCCTCATCCACATTGAGTGTAGCACTGCTAGTAAAAGATGAGTGAATAAATACTTAAAAAAAGAAGTTGCCAGACTTGTTTCATCTATATTTCATTTATTTTTTTTGTATTTCAGTGGAAAGCTCATGATGGACTTATTTTAAAAACTGACTGGAACTCAGTTAATAATCTTATTCTTTCTGCAGGTGAAGACTGTAAATATAAGGTGAGTACTGGTTCACTTTTTAAGGGAAACTATAAATGACCAAAAAAAGAGATTAGGCACTCTATTGTTTTCTAATTTAATAATACTTAGAAGCTCAAATTTAAAGGAGATTCTTTCAGTTTTCAATGAAAAGTCTTTTACCCTGATCTGTGGTATTTGTAAATACATCTTCCTTTGTCTAGTAGCATTAAATTAGAATATATTTTTAGAATAGGACAGAATAAATATGGATAAAATGTGAGTAAAACAAGCTTTGAATGGAAAATATATAGAAATATAGAAAGATTTACTTGAAATTGCATAAGCTAGGACATGTACTTAAAAAGATAATTACATGCAACATTAGAGGAGTTAAAGCTATTGTTCTAGTGAGTCCTGTAGAAATTTTTATAGTTAGAAAATTCTACAAAAGAATAATAATAAAAAGCATTTAGTATGTTTATTCCCTTAATTACTAACTTATCTTTAATTGTGTCATATGTTGGTTTTATTCTCTAAGTGGCTGTGATAAAACCCTACACAATTAAGAAATTAAATACATATATATTAAAATACATATATATTAATGTATATATATGTATATATATTAAAAACAAAGGGCTTCACCCTGTGAACTGGTATTCTGTTGGCTTCAATAGGTGAGAAAATCTCTTTGGTCTGGAAGTTTGCAGAGCTGCTTCACGTGGTTGGGAACTGAGTTGCAAGTAGAATAAAGCCTGTGGTGGTTTTACAGACTTGCAGAAAACAAAATTCAGTACAAAATATTTTATACAGAATAATATAACATTTGCCATAGCTTCAGCAAACCAATATTGATTAGGAACAGCTTTTAGTGATAACTGTGAGAGGTGTGATTTTTCTAGAGAGAACAAAAGCCACTTGCAGGATGTATTTCTGCATCATACAAGATCAGATTAGATAAAGCTACACCCAGACTGTCTACATACTGATATATATTGAATTTTTTTGAAGGTTTGGGACAGTTATGGACGCTTGCTGTACAGCTCCCAGCCCCATGAGTACCCCATAACATCTGTTGCCTGGGCTGGGGATGGAGAATTCTTTGCTGTGGGATCTTTCCACACTTTGCGTCTCTGTGATAAAACTGGGGTGAGTACCAGCTCTGAGGACTGCTGGTGTGGAATTATACAGATTTAGTGGTATATACATTAAATATTCCTGAGGATATACATGTACAGGTGGGTATTTTTATTAGGAAAACCAGTCGTGACCTCCAGCACCTTTCTGCTGGGTGCAGCTGGCTGAGATATTGCCTTTTAGAGCTTCTTAGCTGCATTTCTAAATATCTTTGAGGTTGGGTGGTTTTCTTATTAATATTTTGCCTTTTAGGATATTAATTTTTCTTTGTGGATTTTTTATCTTGGCCCCTTAAAAACATCAAGAGTTTGCAAGCAGTTCTTGGAAGGCAATCATCAGTACAGTTATTAATTATCAAAAGCAAGGAGTGTATAACAATAACCTCCCTTAAAAAAGGAGGTAAAAGAACAGTGTCCTGTCTTTATTATTTAGCTTTTTTTCTTAAAAGATATTAGGAGATGAGAAGCACAGGTCAGGAGGAGATCACAGAATGGGACTGTCAGGCATCAGAAGTGATACACCTAAAGCAGTAATAGATGAGGAACTAAGAGAACGTTTATGTTTCTGATGGAGAGACAGAACACAGGTTTTCCAGCTCAAGACACACTTCAGTCCTCTCATTGGAGCATCCCTATTACTTCCTACCTCTTGTGAGAGAACAAACTCTCCTAAACACTATTATTTCTCCTATTTTTATTGTTTATTTATCTTTTAACCTGAGGCTTTACTCCCAGTTTGTTGATGTTGACCTAGGGATTTTTTTTTCACCTTGGTCTCTAATTAAAACTGTTTTAATGCAATTTCATTTGCCTTCATTGGTGGTGTAAGCTCAGGGCACACACTGACCTGATTTTCTCTGGGGATTTCCTGGGGTTCTGCAACTTTTTGTTCAGACTCACGTTGCACCAAACCTTGCTTGTTTAGGACATGGATTGTCCCAGTCCTTACCTCTTTTATTGTTGCTTTTTTTGCTCAGATTGGGGAAGCAGCCTTTGCTGTGGTGTTTTTGGCATCTTCATGGTTTTCTCCTCCATGAACTTGGACTTTGTTTTTACCTTTGTGAAGATGAGCCTTTGAAAATGATGAGGAGAGGCATGCAGGATAAGATCTTTGAGTTCATATTTCACTTTCTATAGTGAAAGGGAAGAAAAACCCTACATTTCTTTTTCTGCTGTCATGCATGCTGGTTTTGTAGCATATAGCTTTTGTTTCTAATCCCCAGAGCCTTACTGGTTTTCTTGCATAACATTATTTACTGTAAGTATGGTTCCAACTCCTACCAGCTGGAAACCAGTCATTTTTTTTAAATCAGCTTTTAATATTGACCAGAACAGGCTCGTGGACTTGGTTTGAAACTTTAATGCAGATAGGTTTATTTTTTTTCAGAACATTAAGGGCTCTTTTACCTGTTTTATTACTTAACTCTTAAAGAAACAAAGACACAGTAGCTGGTGCCAGATGCTTTTGTCTTCTTAGATAATAAATGATAATTTATTATCTTCAGAAGTCATGATTTTTTCAGGCAAGTTTCTTTCCTGACATGAAGTGTAAATAGTTACTGAAGAACTAGCTTTGCTAGTAGTGAGGGAAGAGGAAGAATGATTCACATATCACCAGATAGAGTTTGAAGAGAACCAGACCTGGCTTTTACTGGTCAACACAGACATTTTTATTATGTCTGATGTAATGGAGCTGTATTGGCAAATTACTCCTCGGGGAGCCATCAGGCTATATATATATCATTAACTCTTCTCTAGCATATGTGTTCAGTTTGGGGACATAATTAAATTCAATTCTGTTGGTGGATGTGCTTTTCTCCTTTTCTTTCTAGTGAGGTACTTTGTTCCAGCAGCTCTGTATTAAAAAAAAAACCTCCAAAACTAATGGTAACTTTGGGAAGTTTTGTTCCTTCCTTTTCTTATCACTTGTGCTCTGCATCTTCTACCTAAAAGAAATGATGAGGCCTGTCCTACAGAATACCAAACAAAGTATATTTAAGGTGGAAATTTGTTGTCTGCTTTCCTCTCTGTGATCATTAATCCCCCAGAGAGCACCAAGATTAATTTTAAAGTCTATATTGAAGTGTGATGGAAAGGCTTCAGCCTTCCTGGTGTTCACAGCTTTTCAGAATCTCATCACTTGGATGCAGGACAGTGCTTAAAAAGCTCATTTATGTGAGCAATTTCCTGTGCCTCTGCATGCTTCCCTTGACTCTTCTGATCAGGTCAAAATATTTACACAGTAAGAGATGGTAAGAATGACTGAAATTCACTGATTTCCTCCTTCCCCACTCCACTCCCACATAAGGACCATGCCCATCAGCTCCAAAGGCAGGTTGCTTTCCCAGTGCCTTGAGGAGTGTAGAGGGATAACTGAGAAAAAGCTTCAAAGTGGAGCAGTGTGGTCAAATTAATCTTTTCCATGTTGCCACCAAAAGTTAGCAAAGGTGGAGGTGAGATGGATATTTTAAATAATGCTGAATTTATTCATGCATTTGTTTGGGAGAGGCCTTCCACATTTTCTTCCACTGATGAGTTATTTACCTATTACAGGGATTAATCACTGATTTGATTTCTGGTGGTTGTCACTTGCCAACCTGGTTGTGCTCTTCTTGGGAAACATTTCTTCTGGGGCTGTTTAATCTGTTTTCATAAATAAATTGGTGTTTATTTGGCTGCTAAACCTTGCCCTTTGATTTCCTTTTATCTTGATTTCATCACCAAGATGATCACCAAGAGCAAGTGCTCTTCATGAAAGCAATTCTCTGTAAATCTGTTTCATGGCTTTCATCATTAGGAACATTTGACAAACTTTCTCTTTTATGGCAGCACAAACTGTGGCCATTTTGCTAGACTTGTAGTTTGCATATTTGACTGAATCTATTCCATGTGGTTTTTAATGTTTTCCTGGCTTGCTCAATGAATTGTCTAATTTTGCTAGAATTTCTATAGTAAATACTTGGAAAACCTAATAAAATTTAGGGAATATTGTCTGATATCAAGAGAAAACAAAGGAAAACATTCTGCAAGTGCAGCCTCCTCACCTGCCATCTTGTTTAATGCAAGTGTGAGTACCATGCTATAGCTAAAAAGTATATTAATACTTTTTTACTTCTTTCATAATGTGTTTCTATTCAGCTTTTCCTCAAGAAGATGCAGACTTGAACTTAATAAAAGTTGGTTATGTTCATCTGATGTCCAGGATTGGTCATAGGTCTCATAGTTGGCAGTGTTTGTCCTTTTTTCTTTATTTTTTTAAACTATCAACAAATGAGGAAAAAAGCCCAAACCATCTAAGAATGTTCAAACTACATTGTAGCAGGTATGAAGAGAGAAGTTAGAAAATAAATTAGGTGTTAATGTTTAAGTGTTCAGCATTAAAGCCACAATTTTAATATTGTGTGACTATTGTAAAATTAACACAACTTATCCTTAAAATTAATATCAAAAATAAGAGAAATAAAAAAGAGGAAATTAATGTATACAGCCCAGATGTTTTCATATTATTCTGATAGTGATGAATTGTCCTAAACTGATAGTTTAGCACCAAGAAAATCCAAGCAAATCTGTTTTCTATAGAGTTACAATGAGCTTTGATCCCATTACATGTAGTTTTTAATCTTGTTTCACAGGAATATGCATTTGGCAGGGTAACAAAAATCAGGGTGTTTTTCTGTGCTGTCTCTTATTTCATCTACCTTTATTAACAGCCATGATCCTGAATTCTTTGTAGGTCAGCAAAAGAAAAAAATATTAGATAGGTTGTCCATGAAGTTATGTTGACCAATTCTTTCCAAGTTGACAGAGTTTTAATTTATTAGAATTGGCTCATGTAACTTCTGGAAGAAAAGGAAAACGTGTGCATCATCTATGGAATTAAGTTTTTTAAAGCACTACATCAGTGTTTCATTTTCTGAGGTTAAGAATTTACATGGGGCACAGTTTGTCATCTTATTTTTAGTCCTTGGGTCTCATTTTGAGAATGTGCTTGATTTCAGGAGAATTTTAAGGTATCCTCTGCTTGGCTTAATGCCTCACCTGGAGGTCATGGCTTAGTTCTTGATAATTCACATTAATTACTCGGGTCAAGTCCAACAAATACTGAAGGTGGCAACAGGAATCTTCATGGTTCTGGATTTCAGGAGTCCTGGCACAGATGGTTTCTCCCAATATTCAAAATTCCCCAATATTCCCATGGATCACTGCATTTCCTGACCTCCAGTCACACCCCTTGTCTTTGCTTTGTGGAATCTTTTGTGGATTCCTGGATGGTAGGAATTAAAAGCCTAATAATTCATCTTATATTGTAAAATATCATTTTTTATACTGAGCAGAGCATTTTGGAGGGGCCCACCTAGACATCCATATATTAATATTTTCCATGAGCTAATCCCATGTGTGTGTGCATATTCAGGTGTGTTTAATGCACCTGAATATGAATTTGCTTTGGGTAATGGATTTTTTAATAATCTTATAAGATCCAATTTGCCTTCCATTACTTCTGGGCAGTTTGCACTTAAGTGTCAGCTCATCACTCAGAGGAGTGAGAGCTGATCGCCAGCTTTTAATAGACATTCAGACTCAAGTGTGTTTTCAGATGTCAGCTGCCTCTGCAGCAAGGAGGAATGCCCTGTGGGGCAAGAGGAAAACTGAGCTCTCATTTAAAATAAAAATGAAATGTAAAATAAAATAGAAATTATGAAGTAAGATAGAAAATAGAAAGTAAAATAGAAAGTAAAATAGAAAGTAAAATAGAAAATAAATGTAAAGTAGAAAAATGAAATAGAAAGTAAAAATAAAATAAAATAAAGTCTTCATTTTCAGAGGACCTGAAACTTTCAGGGTGTAAGGCTGGTTCTAGCACACTAACACATCATGGTTTATATGCTGTTAGTTCATTCTGCTCTCTCATTCCTGGAATGGCTTGAGGAGGAGATTGCCAATTATTTTGCCTTTGATTGATGAAAAGAAAATGTGCAAAGAGTACTGTTAAAGTCAGTGGCTTAGGTGTCCTGGGTAGATGCTGACATCATGGGGAGGGTCAGCAGTGTCAGCTGGAGTTCAGCTGATGTCAGCAGCTCAGAACTCCCCATGCTGCTGAAGAGAACAGGAGAGCAGCCAAGTGTCCCTGGGACTGACATCACTATTCCTCTTAAAACTTAAAATACAAAAAACCAGTCTATCTTCATATTTTTAATTTTTCAAAACCTTCCTGCTGTGGTGCTGCATGGAGAAACATCCTTAATTAATTGAGTCTCAAAAAAATACTTAATTGAGATTTTTTTCTATGAGTCTTAAAGCAGCAATATTGGAGATGGGAGATTGTCCTCCTGCCTGGGACTCAGAGGTCTCTGAATGTGCTCACTGAAATAGTTTCAGCAACATCAAGAGCCTTTTCTTTACATTTATGGAAACCTTTGACACCGTCTCTCACAGCATCCTCCTGAAGAAGCTGTCAGCCCCCAGCTTGGACAGGAGCACCCTGTGCTGGGTTAGGAACTGGCTGGAGGGCCGGGCCCAGAGAGTGGTGCTGAACGGGGCTGCATCAAAATGGCGGCCGGTCACTAGTGGTGTCCCCCAGGGATCAGTGTTGGGCCCAGTGCTGTTCAATATCTTCAGTGATGATTTAGATGAGGGGATTGAGTCCATCATCAGCAAATTCACAGATGACACCAAGCTGGGGGGGAGTGTGGATCAGCTGGAAGGCAGGAGGGCTCTGCAGAGGGACCTGGACAGACTGGAGAGTTGGGATGATCCCAAGGGGATGAGGTTCAACACAACAAGCCCATGGGGAGCTCCAGGCTGGGCACAGAGTGGCAGAAAGGGAGCTGGGAGTCTGGATTGCCAGGAAGCTGAAGAGGAGGCAGCAGTGTGCCCAGGTGGCCAAGAAGGCCAATGGCATCCTGGGCTGGCTCAGGAAGAGCGTGGCCAGCAGGTCCAGGGAAGGGATTCTGCCCCTGTGCTCAGCCCTGGGGAGGCCACAGCTTGAGTCCTGTGTCCAGTTCTGGGCCCCTCAGGAAGTTCAGGAAGGAGCTTGAGGTGCTGGAGCAGGTGCAGAGAAGAGCAAGGAGGCTGTGAAGGGATCCAGCAGAATTGCTGTGAGGAAGGGCTGAGGGAGCTGGGGGTGTTGAGGCTGGAGAAGAGGAGGCTCAGGGGAGACCTCATCACTCTCTGCAACTCCCTGAAAGGAGGTTGGAGCCAGGGGGGGGTTGGGCTCTTTTCCCAGGCAACTCTCAGCAAGACAAGAGGGCACAAAGGGTCTCAAGTTGTGCCAGGGGAGGTTTAGGTTGGAGATGAGAAAGAATTTCTTTCTGGAGAGGGTGATCAGGCATTGGAATGGGCTGCCCAGGGAAGTAGTGGATTCTCCGTGTCTGGAGATCTTTCCAAAGAGCCTGGATGTGGCACTGAGTGCCATGGGCTGGGAACCACGGGGGGAGTGGATCAAGGGTTGGACTTGATGATCTCTGAGGTCCCTTCCAACCCAGCCCATTCTGTGATTCTGTGATTCTATGAAGTCAGCATTCAGTGGCTGTAGTGCTTCACCCTTTTCTTTGTGCAGTCAGAAAAGGGAAGTTTGAGTTATTGCATTTATTTGATGGAATGAAACTTTTTTTTGTTCTTGAGAGAGTTTGTTGCATCAAATGAAAAAATGACCCAGGAAAAGCTGAGCAGCCAATGTATAATATTGCATCTGATGTTGGAACAGTGTTCATACAGTCAGATTGATACCCTTTTTTTTTTATTATTTTTAAGCTCAGTTTATCTAAGAAAGACATAACAGCTCTTTGGGTTTTCAGAAATTGCTCTCATCTTACAAATGGAGAGCTAAATGATTTTTATTATAACATTTTGTGTACATGATAAATGTACCAGACATCTGCAGGGAGTATGAATCACTGGAGTGGTTTGAATTATACTGAGAGCTTTCAAAAATAACTGGGTAATAAAACTTTGTCATTGCTTTATATATATATATTTTTTTAAATTAGGCTGTAAGCTGGAAATATTTTACTGTATATTTCAACTGCATGCAAATAAAGACTTCTGGTTCAAAAAAACCCAAAAAAGGACTTTTGAGAAGTATCCTCTCAGAGGTGCAGTAAAAGAAGTAGCACCCAAGCAACATTCTTCAAGCTCCTTTAACTGATTCTGAGCTGATAAAATTGGTATTATTAATTCTCAGTGATGGGTAGATTGTTGATCTGAAGAGAAATACCCTTGGAAACAGCCTTGTCTGCTTGGGAGGATCCCAATATTCTGGGTTGAATTAGGACTTCTTCAAACTGTTCTCAGACCACAGCTGGCCAGCTGGGAAAAACAGGGACATGTGGAGCATTCTCCAGGTGTGCTTGTTACCCCATCATTTGTCCTACAACCTTAGGTACTTATTTATTTGCCATAGAAGTCTGTTAGTTAAATAAATTTTTAAAAAAAGTTAAAATATTAAAAATAAATATTAAATAATAAAAGTTAAATCCTATGCTCTTAATTCCTCTGGAGTGTTCCACACAGAACTCATCCTCTTGAGACAGAAGAGTTGGTTAGGGACTTTTCTCCAAAAACAGCAATTCCCTTCCCCACCTTCATCTCCTGTAAGCAGTGACCAATATCTCTGTGAGCCAAGAGCCAGGGAAACCTTAAAACTGAGTGCTTGAAATTGGAAATTCCCCCTTCTGTGACCAGGGAGGAAAAATAACCTTAAGTGGGGAGGTCACCATCTTACACCCTCAGTCTGCAAATCATTTGCACAACCAAGAGGTTGGGTTTCACCCTCTGTGTTTCCTTGTTCTTGAAGGTTGAAGCCTGCTGCCTTGGTTTTACTGACATTTTTGTGACTTCTCATGAAGACTTTGTGTGCAGGGCTTTAGTATTTCTTGCATTTTACATGTGCTGCAAAAGAAATTAGAATTTGAAGTGTGTTAGAAGCATTAGGTGAGCCTTTTCTTCCAGCTGTCTCCCCTTTGTACAATATCATGTATCCTAAAGTAATGAGAATCCAATGTCTACAGTTAACTTCACATGGTTTTTTCTTACTGATTGGATTCCTAAGGTTTCACATGTATTTGAATATTCAGGTAGTTCTTCAGTTGCTAAATGGTTTGGTGGTGGGGGTGGTTTTTTTTTTTAATATTCTATCACACAATTCTGAGGGAGTTTCTCATTTTAAAACCTGGTTTAATGGCTTCCTAAAAGTCTAGAAAAAAGGTCATCCAGTTTCATGGACACTTTTGTTGGGAGCTTTGGGAGGATTTGTATGAACTGTATTTATGTGATTAGAGAGAGAAAGCAAGTGTCTGGGTCTGAAAATTCTCCTAGGTTTTTTACAATAATGTGTTAATGAGCTACCTTTGACTGACTCCACTTCAGGCATTGTGACATTGTTTATTTTTTGCTGTTCCTGCTGGTTTACCTTCTTCAGTCCCTTTTTTTGCAGCAATCTGACTGAAGACATGTGATGTTTTTACTCTCTGCTTTCCCAACCTATAACAAAAAAGTGAGATTCCTTCAAAAATGACAAACGTGAGAGAATCTACTACAAGAAAACATATCCAGAAAGCTCACCAACATTTTAAATATTTTTTTTTTCCCTCTAAAGTGGTCTTATGCTTTGGAGAAGCCAAACACTGGCAGTATATTTAATATTGCCTGGTCTATTGATGGCACTCAGCTGGCTGGAGCGTGTGGAAATGGACACGTCATTTTTGCCCACGTCGTGGAGCAACGCTGGGAGTGGAAGAACTTTGAAATAACCTTGATTAAAAGGAGAACCATGGAGGTAACTGTCAAGAGTTTAGAGCTCTGCTTTCTGCTCACTAGCTTTCTAAGGCTTGATTTTTGGATGTAAAATGGGAAAATGAAGTCCTCAACAAAATATAGCCATGCAGGGGGGTTGGAACTGGGGGATGTTGAAGGTTTCTTCCAACTCAAACCATGCTGTGAATCTGTGATGATCCCAATTATTTTCTTGTGTATATATGACTGAAAACATTTAAGGTCATAAAGCAAATGAGTTAGCAAATGGTGTAAATAATTACTAGTTATATAGAAGGTATCTGGCTACAAATGGTTGGTTTGCACCTAGAGCTGGGTGTGTCAGTACAAACTCATTTCCTAGATGTTATTTTGAGGGTGTAAGAATAAAAAGCTTTTAAACACAGGTGAAGGTCAAAATAGGGATTTGGTTGTAGAGGAAAAATTTCAGTGTCACTTTTTCAGCTGCCCTGGTCTAGTGGGAGGTGTCCCTGGCCATGCTGGGGGGTTGGAGCTTGATGATCTTGAAGGTTTCTTCCAACTCTCACCATTCTGTGGTTCTCACCACTCAACTGGATTATTAGATCCATGTAAACCAACCCATACCACCAGATGGACCAGAACTACATCACTCAGAAATACTTTATCCTCCAGAAAAAAAATTGGAAGAGTTATTTTAGAGGAATCTTCTTCACCTTCCCTGCATCCATGAGTTGTTGGAGCTTTACTGTGTCCTTGCTGGTAATGAAGCTGTCATGAATGTTGCTGTCTTGGGGCATTTCCAGATGAATTAAAAAGTCATAATATGCTTTTCTGCACCATGTGGAATTGCAGCTTACATTCAGCTCCTCCAAAGCTACAGAAATTTGTCAGGTAGCAGGGACCTGCCTGGTCCTTCCAGCTGAGGACCAAGCACCAAGCATTGACCTCAGTGGGAGCTGCCAGGTCTCTGCACTGCTGGAAATGAAGCAGAGCCCCTACATGTGGTTTCTGGAGCTTCAGTTTAGGATCCTTTTGAAATAAAAATAAAAAATCTTGGTCTGAATCCACCTTTAGGTTACCAAATATCTGGGAATTAATGCAGAAATATGAATTTTTGCCTTCTGATTTGCCCTGTGTGTTCCCAGACACTGACTCACAGCATCCACTCTCTGAACAGTGGGATAATATAAGATTTCCATTCTTACAGATTTTCCAAATTACACATTTGGTTATGGACACCAAGCCAATATTTTCAATATCGAAGTCAGGTTCCTAAATTCCTAATTAGCTCTCTTAAATGTCTTTTTTTTTTTTTTTTTTTTTTCCTCTTGATTCTTTTAACATTGCCTGTGTAATTGGGAAAAGTTGTAACAACAGAAATGCTGTCTTACCATTTGGTCCAGTGGGTGGGATAACATGAGTCAGTGTCTGGGAACACAAAAGACCCATTAGCAGGTAAAACTTCACATTTCTTCTTTCATTCCCAGACATCGACTGGGAACAGATGGGCTCTGGGAATAATCTCCAGAGTGTTTGAATATGTGAACAACTGGGGAAGTATAGCTAACCCTTAGGACTGTTTTTTTATTTTTTCCTTGATTATTTCACTTTTGTGTTTGTTAATTATTTTGTATTTCTTCTTATTACAGTGGTTCTCATGTTATTTTAATTTTGAAAGTCTCTTTACTACAGTGATATTCTTTTCTGCTTTATTATTTTATTTATTTATCTGCTTTATTAATTTTATTTATTTATTATTTACTTACAAAGAAGTTCTAGATGCATTCTTTTTTTCCTCAGTCAATTATGGACATATCACTGGGGTAGACAAAGCAATTAATATGGAAATGGTTTTTAGGCTTTCATAATAACTGAGTTCAGTCCTTGTTTTGCACTTGGTTGCATAATGGGAGAAAATCAGAGAGAACCATTACCACCCTCAGAATGGTGACATCTTAAAAAACAAACAACCAAACAACCACCCCCATCATCAGAAATCTTCTATTTCTACCCAAAATCTCTGGTGATTCCAGGCAAAGTGGGATTTTCTTGAAGCAAGAAGTCACTTGAGCCAGATTTCCCAGGAGAAGCACAGCCCCCTCACCCAGGCCCTCTCCTAAATTCCTCATTTTGGCATTAAAATAGATGCTAGAATTATTCAACACCTAGACAACAGATCCTTATCCAAATCTTGGATCTTGCTGAATTGTTTTGATGGGATTAGGATGAGATTGTACTGTATTTAAAATGCTTAAATAATCAGCAACTGAGTCTGAAAGTGGGAGCTTTCAGCCATCCTTGATCTCAGATGATCTTTCAGCCTTCTGGATAATATTGTGCTTATCCCTTATGTGTGCATTAGTGACTCCTTCCCTTTAAAGAGCTCCACCCAGCTTGTTATAATATTATTTATAATTATATATACTGTTTATTCAGAGTTTATAGAACCTTTCAGTTTTCACCAGGGCCTGTTCCCAGGTAGAGACATTCTGCCAATGCACCAGCAGGTATTTATTACAAGGAATAATCTACTATTTCACTCCTTAAGTTGAATTCCAATGATTGTTGCTGTCTCATTCAACCAGAATTTCCCTTTGCTCAGGTGCACAACGTGCTCAATGATGCAGTGGATCTGCTGGAATTCCGTGACAGGGTGATCAAAGCCTCCTTGAACTATGGACATTTGGTTGTTTCCACTTCTCTCCAGTGCTACGTCTTCTCGTGAGTCCCACAAACTCATGGAGCTTCCCTCTGTTTACCCAACAGCTGTAAAACCATAACAGAAATTTCATTTAAAGTACTGGAGGTCTTTGGTTGGTTTTTTTAGTGTTCTGGTTGTTTCCAGGTCTTTGGGTTGGGTTGGGTTTAACTAATGGGAATATTTTATGGACCAAGGATCATGGAGAAGGGGAAATGGTTTCAAACTTGGCTTTAGGAAAAAATTCCTCTGGGGTTGGTGAGATGATGGAACAGGTTGCCCTAAGAGGTTGTGGAAGTGTTGAAGGCCAGGACTTCAACAAACTCATGGAGCTTCCCTCTGTTTACCCAACAGCTGTAAAACCATAACAGAAATTTCATATAAAGTACAAGAGGTCTTTTTTTATTTGTTTTTTTTTAGTGTTCTGGTTGTTTCCAGGTCTTTGGGTTGGGTTGGGTTTAACTAATGGGAATATTTTATGGAACCAAGGATCATGGAGAAGGGGAAATGGTTTCAAACTTGGCTTTAGGAAAAAAATTCTTTCCTCTGAAGTTGGTGAGATGATGGAACAGGTTGCCCAAGGAGGTTGTGGAAGTGTTGAAGGCCAGGTTGGATGGGACCTTGAGCAAGCTGGGCTGGTGGGAGAGGTCCCTGCTCATGGCAGGGGGGTTGAAACTGGATTATAGAATCATAGAATGGGTAAGGATGGAAAGGACCTAAAAGATCCTAAAAGATGATCATTTAAAGATGGTCTTTAAGGTGCCTTCCAACCAAAACTATTCTGTGATTCTTTATTATCATCTACAACAAAATATTCTGGGAATATTGTTGCCCTCCAGCATCCTCCTGTCTGCAGCTTCCTGCTGGTGCCATCACTCCCTCTTCATTTTGCTACAAAAATTTGTCAGGCTTTCTTCTTTTTCTTTTTTTTTCCCATCCAGGCAGCAGGAATGGTGGCTGGAGGCAACTCTATTCCTGTCTCCATCTAGGGACTCCTGGTTTTTTGGATGCTACTTCTGGCATGACATTGTTTTGGAATAGGATAGGAGTGACTCAGTGCTGTGTCATGTTTTGAGAACATGATATTCTCTTTCATATGCTGAAATTTAAAGTTCACTCCTAAAGTCCCTTGTCTGTCCCTTGAGATGACTAATGCTGAACAATCATGCAGAGGGACAAGAAGGGGACTCTGTACTACCTCTGCACCACTGTAAAACAGTTAAAATGTAGTTCAGAAATATTTAAATAATTTTTTTTTCCATAAAACCCATGATTTTGCTGTTTGCCAGAATTCCTGGCTCAGCTGCTGCTAGGGTGAGGGGATGCAAAAATGAAGGCAGCAGTGTCTTTGGATCATCCTGCATGGGGATCAGTGTTATTTGGCTTCCTAAATGCTGTTTTCTTATTCAAAGCCTCCCTTTTTAGGAATGTGAAATGATGAAAAGCATTTGCAATGATACCTGAAGATGAGAAGGTTCAGTGAACCTTTTTATTTTTGTTTCAGTACAAAGAACTGGAATACACCTCTGATCTTTGACCTGAAGGAAGGAACAGTTAGTTTGATTCTACAAGCAGAAAGGTAACCCAGTGCTTATCTCACTCTTAGATGTGAGCATTTATTTCCTAAAACCTTGTTATGTAAAATAAGCATGGATTGAAATGAGAGAATTAGAGAAAAAGGTGACTCTGTTGGTAAGCAGCATGTAAAGGCTTGACTTGGGGGTATTTGCCATAGGTCTGTGATGGTGGTAATCAATCTTTTCAGATGTTATATACTTTTATTTATGACAGAAAGTAGATCTTCTGACATCACACTAACATCTGAGGGCTTTCTGTTTTCTGTTGTGTTTTTCAACTGGAATTAATTTTATTAAAATTACCTTTTCTCTCCAGTTTTTATTAAAAACATTGCCAGGTATGCCAAATAAAGAGTTGGGTTTTACTTACATATTTGTGTGATGTTTACAAGAAATTCCTATTTCATTCTCCATTTCCAAATGTAATTTCAGGAATTTCTTTTTATCAGTCAGCTTTTTCCCCTTGCTGAAATGAATTGCCAGGAATGAATTGCTAGAAATTATGTAGTTTAACTGCAAAAAATGTGCAGGTTACCTTAAAACTGTTGAAACTGTCACCATGTTTTTCTGTATTATTTAGTGATTTAGGTTTTGGTTTGTTTTTGTAGGCATTTTCTTCTTGTAGATGGTGGAGGGCTCTATTTATATTCATATGAAGGAAGATTCATTTCCTCTCCAAAGTTTCCAGGGATGAGAACAGACATTTTAAATGCCCAGACAGTATCTCTGAGCAATGATACATTAGCAGTAAAAGACAAAGCTGATGAAAAGGGTGAGTTTTATTCCTTGTTTGCTAATTATTTATTATTCAACCTCTTTGCATTTATCTTTCCCTTATGGTAAAAAAGAAAGCATAAACAATTTCTCTGTAAGATAATATTGATTATAAAAACATCTTATTATCTTACATATCTTATTATCTTATTAAAGATAATATTTATTATAAAGAGGAGTTAATTTGGTGGCAAAACTTAGAGGATTATGTGTCTCTGACCTTCCAGTTGTGTGAAATGCTTCAGAGAATCATGGAATATTTGCAGGAAATAGCTGAACTGTAGGTTTTCCCTCTCTGACATCAAATTTTCTAAGCTACCTGAGCAACTTTTTCTGCTGCTCTTAAAAGCTACCAGGATTTTGGCTTTGATTCATTTTAGTGCTCAGGTGTTCTTTGCATTAGTTTATTTTGGTGTAATTCTACATGCAGCTGATAGAACCACAGTCAGGAGGTGGGTGATGATCTCCCTTTTGTTCTTGGAGATTTTTAGACTCTTAAATTTTGGGTTTTGGCATCAAAAGCACCATCATTCTAAACCACAACATGGCCAGATGAGCATTAGGTAAAGTTTTTGCATAAATGAGTTGTAGGGAGATTTGTTTTTGTCAGTCAGCTTTGTTCTGTCTCTTCATTCAAGTTTGCCTGGGCAACAAGTGAAATTTTAATTTATTTTTTTTTGCTGGAAAACCCATGTATGGAAGTTTGGACTTCAGAACTGTGCCATTTCCAGGCAGTACAGATCTCCCAGAGAGCTGGGGTGCTCTCTGTAGCTGAATTTCCCTAAAATGTGGCCAAGAAGGGGATTCCCAATGGGAACAACTGTGCAGAGGAGCTGCTGGTAATGCAGAGGGAAACAGAGGAAACTTCCTGCACCTGGTGTCTGGAGCTATTTCCAAAGAGCCTGGATGTGGCACTGAGTGCCATGGGCTGGGAACCACGGGGGGAGTGGATCAAGGGTTGGACTTGATGAGCTCTGAGGTCCCTTCCAACCCAGCCAGTTCTATGATTCTCTAGGTTGGAATGCCAGCATCTCTCTGAATTCAAGTGTGTACTCACAGGCTGTACATAAAGGAGGCATAAATGGGTTTTTAATGCTTATGGATCTCTCTGCCTCACATACACAGATGTGTAAAGAGAGAGAAAAAGGCAGAAAGAAAGAGGAACTTCATTTTTAGGCAGGTTGCAAATCGAGTCTTCACTGGATATGGCAGAAAGAGAGGTGAAGTTGGTTGGGGGGTTGGAAGGTTTTTTTGTTTCTTTTTTATTTTTTGAGGGTGAAACAGGGAAAGAGTTGAACAGGTGGATTTTTGGTAAAGATTACAAGCATTATATGTAACATTCAAGATAAAACAGATCCTTTTTGAGGAAGCCAGTTCTTGTCACTATGTCAGACAGAAACCCTAAAGTGTCCTGAAAAAACACCAAGCTGAGGGACCACTGTGTTAAGAATTCAAACCAGAGAATGCTTCTGCAGGATGTTTTACCCAATAGTTCAAAGGAAAGTGTTTTAAATATCTGGCACTAATTCCTCTAGGAAAATATATTTCCATGGGTATCACTTTCATATTCATTAATAGGTTAAGATATGGATATCAGCCTTGGTAACATTAATTTATTTAAAATGCAAGGTACAAACTTGCTTGCAAAGCCTATGAAGAACTCTTGCTTTTAACTTATAAACCATATTGGGGTTTTTGTTCTTTTTTTCCTCCAGTTATCTACATTTTTGAAGCTTTATCTGGAAAGCCTTTAGGTGATGGGAAGCCTCTAACCCATAAGGTAAGGGAGTCCTCTTTTTTCTTATACTTTGAAATCAAGAACCATTAATGGGTTTCCTCAATAACGTGTCTAATAATCTATTAAAGCTTTACAGTCTTAACAGAAAAGAGCTTGACTGTTCTACCTGACTCAAAAAAATACCAAAAATCAGATTTTTTAATGCAGTTTTGATGTACAAAGGGGTAGGGTCTGTGCAGTTACTGTTTCTTGTGCACATCAAGTGTGTGAAACTACAGGTAAAGGGCAGCAAAACTGATCAGAGAGATTCAGCTTTGGCTTTGGGACTGCCACTGGTGTTTCTGCAGTTTTCTGGTAAATTCCTAAAGTCTTCTCTGTTGCAGTTTTGTTTGAATCTGCATGAAATTCCATTTATATAATGCTTCATTCAACAGAGAAGACACAGATAAAGTGTCTTCACAGTTGAGTTTTTCATGGGGTTTGTGCCTTGCTTGAAGTAAAGCATTCATTTGGGTATCACATGCTTGCTGTGATAGGGATCTCCAAAATAAAAAAATCAGATCTTTTTTCCTTTTCAGGCAGAAATAGTGGAGATTGCATTGGACCAGAAAGGACTTACAAGTGAGAGAAAAATAGCTTTTATTGATAAGAACAGAGATCTTTACATCACTTCAGTGAAACGGTTTGGAAAAGAACAGAAGATTGTCAAGTTAGGTAAGAAAAACTCCAGATCAGTTCCCATGCTAGCATGCAAATAGATTTTGAGCTTGTACAAGAGACAAAATTGGGCTTTTTAGTTACCAATGAAATTGGACTTGAAAAAAAAAACCATTAGAAATAGTCCTATGGCTTTCCTGAGATAGTGGTAGAAATAATTTTGGTACATTTGGTCTAAATTCTGATAAAAACATTATTCTGAAAAGAACTTCCAGAAAGAGAGAACTGAATCTGGCTGAAAATATGTAGGATGTAAACCTTGCAAACTGAAGGGGTTAAAACCCATCCTTACAGAAGGAACTGATGTTTGTACAAGTGTCCATTTCTTTTGCAATTTCTAGTGGAAATGCCCATTATTCTGTTCTCTTTACATTTATTTTCTTCTCTTTAAATCAAGGGACAATGGTTCAAACTTTGGCTTGGAATGACACATCCAACATTCTCTGTGGGATTCAAGATACCCAGTTTACTGTCTGGTACTACCCCAACACAGTCTATGTAGATAAAGATCTTTTGCCAAAAACTCTGTATGAAAAAGATGCCAGGTAATAGATCCTTTTTGATCAAAAAAGGTGTTATTGTGTATTTTAACCAGTTTACTCATTCCTGAAAGAATTCTCTTCATTTGGTCAAAGTAGAAGCCAGGGTGGCAGCTTGGAAAATTCCTTTCAAGTTCCTACTTCTTGATTTGGAAATGAGGAAAAATTGTTTTAGAAGGTTTAGCATAAAGTTGGAGGTGGAAATGACAATGCACAGTGTACAAGCAGAATAATATCTTGATCCAAAAGGAAGATTTTATTCCTATCTCCTGAAATATTGCCTTAGTTTGTTAAAAAAAAAAAGCAGCCAACCAAGATCTGTTTCAAGTAACTTCTGGAAATTTAAAATATGGAGATCCAAGGTCACAAATAACATTATTTTTTAGCTTAGCATGTTTGCTTTGCAGGTTTACTTCAGCCTGTGTGCTTTGTGCTGTGAAATTCTTCCTAAGGAATACCTGAGCTCATCAATTACAGAATTATCAGAACCCAAATATTTTCTACTGAAAAAATTATTGGAAATTTTAGTCAGGAATAGGCAGTTTGCCTTTGCCTCACAACCAGTGAATGTGCATAACTCCAGTTTTATTTTTAGAGGCCATGGCTGCTCTCTGTTAGGTATAACCCCTGATTAACTGGGTGCTTAGCTTTTTACATGCTCTGAAAATGAAGTGTAATTGTGTTGTAATCCTGAAACAAAGATTTCTTTACATCCTAAATCTCCTTTTCACTAAGGAAGAAGTGAGTATTAACTTAACCTTTCTTTCTCTACCCAGTGAATTTAGCAAAAATCCCCAGATTGTACATTTTGTAGGAAATCAAATAACAATTAGAAGAGCAGATGGTTCACTTATTCACCTCAATATTTCACCTTATCCTGGGATTCTCCATGAGTATGTTGGTAGTTCCAAATGGGAAGATGCTGTCAGATTGTGTCGCTTTGTCAAGGTAAGTGCTAAATATTTGGAATATTCAGCTATACTTTCACCCTAATATTTATCTTTTCAAGCCTTAAGTTAATAATTACAGTGGCACATCAGATGTTACAACTCTTTTTGGCTCTGTTTTGTTGCTGAGGATTTGGGGGCTGGTCTTGAAAAATTAGTCATTTTTTGGTAATTATATGAAATACATAATTTGGGGTTTTATTATACCTAATAAAAATCCTTTTTACTCACACAAAAGTCCAAACTGAACACAGGTACTCACAGAAGTTATTAATAAGCTGAAGTTTTCAGGGCTGGGCCTCTAATAAAACTGATAAGATTATCTACATGTCCACATGCAGATATTTTTCATATTTTATTTCACTTGTTTTGTTTGTGTCTTGTTTTTTTCCTTTGCTTGCTTTTGTATGTATTTAGGCAACATCAACTGATAAGGTGAGTCTGGCAGCCTTTAGAACAGACACCCAAAAAACCCAAAACAGAACCCAAAAAAAAAAATCTCCCCCAAACCCTCCTTCCTTTCCCTTGCTTACTGCTAAAAAAAGACATCAGTGCTTTCATATGACTGTCAGGCTTTAGTAGTGAAACTGTGTCACTAATGCAATCAAAGTTGAACAGGGAAGATATCAAAATAATCAGGATTTTCCTAAATGTTTTTCTGAGTTTGGGGGTTCCTTTAAGGTTGGGTGAAAATAATACAAAAGCCATGAAAAAGAAAACAAGGATGTTGTAATAACAAGAATAATAATTGGTGCTGTTATTATTATTAGTGGTGGTGTTATTATTGCTACTAAGTTTTTCTAATTCTTAATTCTAAAGATAAAATGTCCTGAAATGACCACAAAGGAGTCAGAACTTCTGAGCTCTAATGTATATATTTATATTTCAGCAGGCTTATGTTCTCCAGTGATTTCTTTTTCCCTTTTCTCTTTCATTTGTGGTAGGCTTGTGCTGACTGTGTAATCAGTGTGAATGTCAGCATCATGGTTCCAGTACAGTTATTTCTGGAGCCAGGTGGAGATGATCCAGATTAAAATAGTTTGGTTTTATGTTTTTTTGTTTTTTTTTTTAACCCCAACCAGTGCTTTGGTTTCCAGCAGAGTTCCACAAGCAGTGACAGGGAGACTGCTGAGATGCTGATAAAGTGATGGCCAGAGTTCATTACTGACTGAGACACTGCAAACTAATGATCAGCCACACTGTCAGTCTCTGCTGGTCACAACCTCAACATTTTGATAATTAAGGAGTTCAGAGAAATAATTAAGGAGTTCAGAGAAATAATTAAGTAGAAGTAGTTGTGCCTTTCTGGTAAGAGATGCAGGCCACGAATGGCATCCTGAGAAATGTGTTATCTTAACAACATTTCAGGACTTGGGGTGCTTCCTTTGGGAAGTCACCTGTAGCCTGCTAATGAGGTTTAAGGAGTTTTATTCTGCTTTAAATTTCAGGATCAAACTCTGTGGGCATGTTTGGCTGCCATGGCTGTTGCCAACAGAGACATGGCCACAGCAGAAATCGCCTACGCCTCCATTGGTGAGGTGAGAAAATGCTTTTCCTTTCCAGTTAAATCGTAACAAAACTGATTTTATTCATTCATTTGCCTCTATATAAACCATTCTACCATCTCCTGAGCAGATTGACAAGGTTCAGTTTATCAATTCCATCAAAGAGCTTCCATCAAAAGAGTCCAGGATGGCTCAGATCCTGCTGTTCAATGGGAACACCCAAGAAGCTGAAACGCTGCTCCTTCAAACAGGCCTGGTTTATCAAGCCATCCAAATCAACATTAACCTCTTCAATTGGGAAAGGTAGGATTGGGAAAGGGGCAGGGGTGGATTCCCCCATTTTGGAAAGTCTGAAGTCTCAGCTTGGGGTGCTTGGAGACATCTCAGATAAACAATAATATCAGAAGGGTTGGAGCAGATGATCCCTGAGCTCCCACCCAACCTGATGCTCTGTGATTCTCTGATTGCTTTAAGCACATTCTGTTTATGAGCAGTCTCACTGAGGTAGCCTCTAAATTTAGATTAGTTGTTTTATTGCAGACATTTAGCTGACTAATTTCATATCTGGAGTTGCCCTGAGCTATAAAAAGATGAAGTTAATCACATCCTGACAGCAACCGATGAAGCAACTTTCGGGTTGTTTTTTTTTCCCCTCTCATTTTTAGAAGACACATGTATTCTGTGATAAAAGTCCAAAAAAACATGCTTGGAATAATTTTGAAATAACATTCTGCTTTTTCATTATTGCTAAGGCAGAATTGTCCTCAGCAATACCTCAAACTCTCTGTGACCCTCAAAGAACTCAAAGCTGTTTTGAAATGTCTTGCAGCTAAAAATAGACACGTGGCCATTCAGGCTCCCAGCACTGTGTAGGTGGATGACATATGAATTAGGCCTGAGAAAACAAAGCAGGAATTTCTCCTTTAAACACAACCCACGTTTTCTGACAGAACCTTCTGAGGCCATTTACTACTAATTCCCCTCCTGTTCTATTTGTGTCACTGTGGGCAAAAAGTTGGTTTTTCCTCTCTGCTTATCTGTGGGTTTTTTATTATGTTGCCTAAGATGTATCAGCTAAAAACTGCATCTACAAAACACCAGTGTTGCTTTTGTTATTAAGAAGAAAACAGATGTGAGAGTAATAAGTCAAACTAATCCAGTGATCCATCTTTCCCATCTACAGAATATTCATAAATCACCATATGGATAACATCACAGGATTATCACACTGTTCAGAAGCAACTCCTGACTATAGTGAAGTTACTTAAAATTGTTACTTTTATTTTTTTTTTATTTTTTAATTATTTTGTCCCTTTACTTTTTTCTTAACTCTCCATTCTGGTTTATTTCCTTCAAATAAATACACCCTATTATCAAACTCCAGAGGTTGTCAACAGAAATAATGTTGGATATTCTTCACACCAAGCATCACAAAGCAGATGGTCTCCTTCTCTGGCTCTCTTGGATCTCCTGTGACTGATACTGGGGTAAAACCTCCTGGCTCTATAGATGAGGGATTTTGCCTGCAGCTCAAACACTTCCCAGTGTCTAGTTTTGCAAAAACCATGGTGATTATCATGCCCTAGCATTTTATAAAGCCCATTTCTCTTTTATTCCAGGGCCCTAGAGCTAGCAGTAAAGCACAAGACCCACGTTGACACAGTCCTGGCTTACAGACAGAAGTTCCTAGAAGATTTTAGTAAAAAGGAAACCAACAAAAGTTTTTTGCAGTATGCAGAAGGTGTAAGTATTCCTTAGAAATAATCTACAGCTTTAGGTCAGCCTGCTCTTTGTAACCAGCTGGGGAATTGCTCTTACATTTTCCTTCTTTGCTTCAAATGTGGACACAAATCTTGAGGTTGGGCACCAAAGGACAAATTGATAGCTTGATGTGGGGCTGCTTGGCCTGTGAGGTTTTGATGTAAGGCACAGATATAGAATCTATACATTTAGCAGCTGCCAGGGGTTATACAACTGGAGGCACAGTTGTTTTCCCTGAACAGGGAGCCAGACCTCAGTATGATTGAATGTGTACTTCCTAAATGTCTTCAACATCCTTCCTTCCTTCAAAATGCCTTCATTTTAGGAATGAAGACATTCCTAAATGTCTTCAAGGTGATTTTATGGATGGCAACAATAACAAACATCAAAGGGATCCAGATTTATGTAGAGGGTGAACTACAACTCATTCTGCCAAACAGCTAAATAGACAGTTTCACCAAACTTCTGGAAACCCTCCCCATCATCAGGAGCCTGTTTGCATTTATTAGATTTTCATAGAACTGAAAAGACTGAAAGCAACTTCTACAGTTCCTGAGCTAGAAGTTGATGTGCTGGATTCCCCAGAAGGTTCCTGGGCTAAAAACAGAAGGTTCCTGGGGTAAAGAAGTCCTTTTCTGCATCCACCTCCTGAAGGTCTTGATCTGCAGATAGGAGGGGTCCTGGTTGATGAAGAAGATTTTAATTGTTGGCTACAGTAGTAATTAAATTCTTAATGCAGCCTCTAGGACTCGTATAGCAAAGTCAGAAGGAAATGTTAAGGGAATCACAGAGAAAAAGGAAGATTTTGGGCTGCTGTTCCCTTCTCAGGGGAAAAAATGGGCCTCAGTTTCCCTCTCCCCAACCAAACTCCTTCAGGTTTAATTAAGGAGCTTTTAATCTCTTTTCTCAAAGCTGAGAACATTACTCTGTAATCAGATAAGGAATCTAAATAATGTGTAATAATCTAAAATAATAATATTAATCTAAAATAATAATAACCTAAAACAATATAATAATAATAATAATAATAATAATAATAATAATAATAATAATAATAATAATAATAACAATAATTCAGTCATCAGATCCAAAGCACCTGGAGCCAGTCCATGCATCCTGAACTGGGGAATTAACCTTTTCACAGGATGTGAGGGCACTGTGCTTACATCTTGCCTCCCCCAGCATCTTCCCTTCAGGATTCAGTGAACAGAGTAACAGCTCCTCTGAAAATTCCCTCTGCAGCACTTCAGATTTATTTTTTTTCTTTTCCCTATCCCAACTTTGACATTCTGACTTCTCCAGCAGTGAAACTCAATTTTTGGATGTGTCTTTGGAGTCATCCCATGCACCATGATCCATTCTTTCTTAGCAAGCATTTATCTGGGGAAGAAAGGCAATGATTGTGCCCCCCTGTACCACTCTTATCTCCTGTCTGAAGTTGTCCTGAAAGAACACAGCCAGAAAATGACAATTTTCTGTGGCTGGAGAGATGCCAGGAAAAGGCTAAAACATTTCTTGATGCAGGAGATGAATTTCAGGCAGAAATCTGATTTCTGTGATATCAGATAACTACTGATAACATGCTGCCAGTTTCCCTGGGGGGCTTTAGGTGCAGTAAAAAGCCATCAGCACGTGTCCTGCTGGTAAAGGGCTGTGTTCTTGGTAATGGGATACAGATGCCATTTCATTAAAATGAGATGCAAATTGATCCATATAATTTTTGTGGTTTAGTGTTGGGTTTTTGTGTTGCCAGATGTGGAGTATTAGTATTAAAGTATATAAAAATATTTTCTAGTATGAAATGAAATATAATAAAATGTAATATAGTGCAATATAAAGTAAGCATTTATATAATATAACATATACTATGTAATATATATACATTTATATTCTTTTATATGAAATATAACCTGCTTTATGTTAAAGGTGGAAAGCTCAGTTTGGTAGAACCCAGCTGTGCCTTCATGCATTCAGTTATTGCAAGTTGTCAGTAATTAAAAATATTGATTTATTATTACAACTAATGATCTTACATTGATTACTTATTATAACTATAATTATTATCATTAATGATCTTACATTGATTAATAATAAGTGATGTGGCCACTTTGTAACTTGGAATTGCCCTGTTAATGAGCAGCTATCTGTTAAACCTCTCCATATAATGTTTGTTGATTTCTGTGCACTTCTTTTTCTATTCTTACAGATGGAAATTGATTGGAATAAAATCAAAGCCAAAACAGAGCTGGAAATTGCTCAAGAAAGAGAACGAGGAGCATCTGGTCCCTCAGTGAGAGCCAGTGTGACTGTGCAGCAGTAACTGTCCTTTTGGGCATCTTAAAAAGTGCTTCTTGAACATTTTATACTGTGGTTTTTTGGGGTTTTTTTTGACAAGCATAAATAAAAAAGCCTCAGGAGTGAGAACTGTTGTTCTTGTTTACTGCTGGCTGACAGGCAGAATTATTTCTTTACTACAGTCTCATTTTGAGACTTCTCTTCTCATCTGGGGTTTATGTTCTGACTCCAGTGAGTAAACACATTGTAGTCCATAATACACATGTGAGAAAAGAGGGAAATCAGCTGCCTTTCTATTACTCTTTTTTACATTTTCATTGCCATTAAAATCACTTAACTTTGGCTGGCTTGTAATTAAGTACCCATTGCCCTGTTTGAGCACCTAGTTGAGTAGTTTGGGTATTTCTGCAGCCTCAGAGACCTCTGAAAAGTTGTATTTAAATTGCCCTAAACCAAATTTATCAAAATGTGAGTGCTGAAAACTTAAAAAAGGAGCTTACACCCATAAGGAGCAAAAGACCCTTTCACTCACAGTGAAGCCAAGACCTTTTCCTGCCAGTGTGTATGTACCTGCAAGTTCTTGAATAGATTATTTCAGATTACTTCAGCCATTCAGGATTGCCACTGTAACAAACTGCAGCAATAAAAGTATTTTCTGAGACAATATACATTGTGTGGAATGGGCTTTGGAAGCTGAATTAACAACCAGTGGGTTTGGTAGCATCTAACATTGGAACTGACATCAATATTGAGACCCTCCTTAAGGTTAGAGTTGCAAAATCATTTTGGAAGAGCTTCTTCTGCCTCAAGCACTTGAGCTGAAAATATTTTTTTGACATGGGTTTCATCAGGATCTGTTTTGCTTTGTCTTACAGCTGAAAGTGGCTGCAGATGTTGGGAGTTCTGTGCAGAAGATTAATTCATCATTGGCATTGAATAATTATTTGATTCATATCTTTGTGGCTGCAGATGTTGGGAGTTCTGTGCAGAAGGTTAATTCATAATTGACGTTTGACACCGTCTCCCACAGCATCCTCCTGAAGAAGCTGTCAGCCCCCAGCTTGGACAGGAGCACCCTGTGCTGGGTTAGGAACTGGCTGGAATGGGCCCAGAGAGTGGTGCTGAACGGGGCTGCATCAAAATGGCGGCCGGTCACTAGTGGTGTCCCCCAGGGATCAGTGTTGGGCCCAGTGCTGTTCAATATCTTCAGTGATGATTTAGATGAGGGGATTGAGTCCATCATCAGCAAATTCACAGATGACACCAAGCTGGGGGGGAGTGTGGATCAGCTGGAAGGCAGGAGGGCTCTGCAGAGGGACCTGGACAGACTGGAGAGTTAGGATGATCCCAATGGGATGAGGTTCAACACAACAACCCCATGGGGAGCTCCAGGCTGGGCACAGAGTGGCAGAAAGGGAGCTGAGAGTCTGGATTGCCAGGAAGCTGAAGAGGAGGCAGCAGTGTGCCCAGGTGGCCAAGAAGGCCAATGGCATCCTGGGCTGGCTCAGGAAGAGCGTGGCCAGCAGGTCCAGGGAAGGGATTCTGCCCCTGTGCTCAGCCCTGGTGAGGCCACAGCTTGAGTCCTGTGTCCAGTTCTGGGCCCCTCAGGAAGTTCAGGAAGGAGCTTGAGGTGCTGGAGCAGGTGCAGAGAAGAGCAAGGAGGCTGTGAAGGGATCCAGCAGAATTGCTGTGAGGAAGGGCTGAGGGAGCTGGGGGTGTTGAGGCTAGAGAAGAGGAGGCTCAGGGGAGACCTCATCACTCTCTCCAACTCCCTGAAAGGAGGTTGGAGCCAGGGGGGGGTTGGGCTCTTCCCAGGCAACTCTCAGCAAGACAAGAGGGCACAAAGGGTCTCAAGTTGTGCCAGGGGAGGTTTAGGTTGGAGCTGAGAAAGAATTTCTTTCTGGAGAGGGTGATAAGGCATTGGAATGGGCTGCCCAGGGAAGTAGTGGATTCTCCGTGTCTGGAGATCTTTCCAAAGAGCCTGGATGTGGCACTGAGTGCCATGGGCTGGGAACCACGGGGGGAGTGGATCAAGGGTTGGACTTGATGAGCTCTGAGGTCCCTTCCAACCCAGCCCATTCTATGAAAAAAAAAAAAAATTGGCATTGAATAATTATTTGGTTCATATCTTTCACATGTTCCCATCAAAACATTCAATATTCCTCAGATTTGTAAATCATTCCAGGGCACTTTTTTTTTTTTTTCCAAAGTTCATAAATTTCTTCCTAAAACCAAACAAGGATGTATCTAAAGCTGATGCACTGGGTGATTTCCATTGCTTTTACCTGGCTGCTCAATAAAACATTTTTGATGGAGCTCATTTGGAAACTCCACAGTCTCCTTGTGCATTGAACACCTTCCCCTTCCCTTCCCTTGCAGAAAGCACTTGCTAGTTCCAGAATGAACTCAAAAATACCCCTAATGGCAAGTGTTTCATGTGAAATTTATGAAGCCTGGCTCAGACCTGCCATGCAGTGTAAGCAAGTTTTGAGGACCAGTCTTAGTGGCAGCACAAAGATGATCAGATCTATTTTTTTTTCTCACTTGCCTCCAGTCCTGAGCTGTGCTGAGTTTGTTCATGTTAAATAGAGAAAGAAAGAATAAAAAAACCCCAGGTTTAGGAAAAGTTATGTTTATTTTTATCAGGTAACCTGGTAGAGTTCCTACCTTGGAGATATTCTTGAATATTCTCAGAAGAAAACATTCTCCCATGGCTTACTTGTTGCAGGGTTTTTACATACCACATCTGCAGTTTCAGGGGAAAAAATCCAAGATATTTTTGAACTAATTTGTCAGGGGGGTTTTAAAGTTTTACATTGCATTTGCCTGGACCCTTTTCCAATTGTTTTTGAAAGGACATTTAGTGACATCTGTTCAGGAATAAAGAAATACCAGAAGGATAGAGCTGTCCCAGGGATGTTCATGCCCTTGACCACAGGAGGTTCTCTCTGGTTTTAAGAAGGGAGATTCAACTGGATATGTGGAAAAGGTGTTTTTAAGTGAGGCAAAAGCTGAGGCAAGTGTTTCAAAGCTGTAATTGAGCTAGAAAAGCAATAAACTGAAAAAATCTTGTGTGCATTAGGTAGCAACTTTGGCTTTTAAACTTCCAAACATTGCTCTGGGCTCTGCTTGGAAATAGGCTTGGAAATGGCATCAAAATATGAAGGTTTCCCCCCCTTCTAGCAGTGTAATGGGGGAAAAACCTAAATAAAGTGTTGGGGTCAGTCAGTGCCTGCCCTGCCTTTGGCCACAGCTGTTTTCCCAGCCCAGTCTTTGTGCATTGACCAAAAAAAAAATAATATTTGGCCAAAAAAAATAATATTTGGAAGTACTGCTGTCATCTTGCTTTCCATCCTATTTTAACTTCCCATTTTGGCTCCCAATGATTCCAGGTAATGCAGATTGTTCAAGAAACCTTCTTCATTTTTACCCCTAGCTTTATGTTTTTAGTAGTGGGGAGGAAAAAAAAGGAAAAAACAGCTTTTGCCTTCTGGTCCTGAAGAGAGTTGGTCAGGTTTTCTCCTTGGAAACTGGAACAGGATTGAAGCTTTGGATCAGCTGATGGGAAAACCTCAGTTCCCAGTTTATCCAGAACCATTTTATACTGGAGGAAAACCAGTGTCCCCCTCTCCAAGCTTCCCAGCCCAGCAGTGGATGTGCAGGAGGCCAGAAGTTGGATCCTGGAAGCATCTTTGAGGGAGGTGAGAGGTGAGGTTGGAGTTTGCTTGGGAGTTTGGATTCTGTTTGGGGCTTCTCCAGCTCCAGGTGAGGGATTTGGTGGCACTGCAGAGCTGGGGTTTGGGATTCTGGAAGGTTGAAATCCAGGATGCACTCAGGGCAGCTGAATTCTCTCTCTCCCAAGGTTTGCAGACCCCAATAAACATTGATAAAAGTTGTGGGCAGTGTTGTTGTTGATTATTACCAGGTGAAGTCTCCTGCCCATGGCCCTAATCCAGCTTTGCACCAGGATTCCTGTGGATGTAACCCAAGAAATCCCAGGTGAGAAAAGATGGCAGGATGGGGTCTGGTTTTTTGGGTTACCACAGTCTCAGGCTCTTCTTCCTCCTCTTCCTCCTCTTCCTCCTCCTTCTCCAGCAACCCCTGGCCCCTGCAGTGTACAAAAAAGGCCTGATCTCAATTCCAGGAAAACCAGAATTGCCCCTTCAGCTGGATACAAGGATTTGCTGGGAACATCTTCACGTTTTTAGATAGATGTGATGTAACAATGGTCACAAGCCCCAGCAAGGAATATTCCAAGATTCAGATGCCCCTATTGATACCTTCTCCAGCCAAAGCCCCAGCCTGAGGAATTGTTCTCTGGCACCTAAAACTCTTGACAGGAAGGGGAGGTATCTCCCACTCCCTCTGGTTGGGAGCCCTTCACCTACCACTCCCAGAGCCAAGGACCCCTTTTTCTGGAGGGCTTGGTGGGCAGAAGACCTGGCAGTGGGATGGCACCAAGGGCTGCAGGATTGGGCCATGAATTAATTTCCCAGCTCAGAACTGATCCCAGGTCACCTCTGAGGGAGAAAAACTCTGCTAATGTTTTATTAGTAAGCTTTGGGGACCCTGCACCTCCCTTCCACAGAGCCTGGTGTCCAGCACACCATCCCCCCCCCGGGGCCCTGAGGGGGGGACAGTGTTACCCCAGGTGTGTCCACAATGTCCCTCCAGGTTTGTCCCTCCCAGAGACCTCTGTGCTTGGCATCACATCCCTCCTGGGAACCACTGATTGTCCCTCTGCTGTCCCCAGCATCCCATTTCCCTGCTGTCCCTGGCATCTCATCCAGTGGTGACAGTTGGGGCCCTTCCCTGGTGTCCCTAATATCCCATCCCTGTGGGTCGCAGCACCCCACCTTCCCAATGTCCCCAAGCATCCCATCCAGCTGTCACCTCTGTGTCCCTCCCTTGGTGTCCCCAGCATCCTGTCCACTGGTGTCCCCAGTGTCCCACCTCCTATTGTCCCCAGCATCCTGTCCACTGGTGGTCACTGTGTCCCTCCCCTGGTGTCCCCACCATCCCACCTCCCTGGTGTCCCCAAGCATCCAGTTGTCACCTCTGTGTCCCTCCCTGGTGTCCCCAGTGTCCCACCTCCTATTGTCCCCAGCACACTGTCCACTCGTGACCACTGTGTGTCCCCCCTGGTGTCCCCAGCATCCTGTCCACTCGTGACCACTGTGTCCCTCCCTTGGTGTCCTCAGCATCCCCGATGTCCCCAAGCATCCAGCTGTCACCTCTTTGTCCCTCCCCCGATGTCCCCAGCATCCCTTCCCTCTGGTGACCTCCGTGTCCCCCCAGGTCCCCCCTGCCCGCTGCCCCCCTCCCTTTCTCCCCATCCGTGGGTGCTCAGCGGGCCAGGCTCTCACCCTCAGACCCCCCGGTCCCCAGGCCCATTCCCGGGGGCCCGGGGGGGTTCTCCTTGTGCCTCCTCGTAGCTGGGCAGATGCTTCACCTCCTCGTAGCGAGGCAGCGGCGGCAGTTCCGGGGGGGGTGGGTGGGAGCCCCTCGAACCCCCCGCTTCCAGCAGCGCGGCCCCGGGGGGGGCGATGGGGCCGGGGGCCAGCGGGGGGCAGCGGCGGGGGGTCGGGGGTCCCCGGGGGTTCAGGGGTCGCCGGGGGGTCGGGGGTCCCCGTCGGGGTGGGGACCAAGCCCGGCGTCGGAGGGCGCATCCCGCGGCCACCAGCGCCAGGAGGACGAAGAGAGCCGCCAGCCTCCGCGCCAGCCACCGCGCCCGCGGAAGCCAAGGGCGTCCCGCTGCCCCCCCCCTTATCCCTCCCAGGGTCCCCGGCCCCATCCCGCTCCCCCCGCAACCATCCCGCCCGCAGGACGACGGTCCCAGCCCCCCCCCCAGCCATCCTCCGCGGAACCCCCGCGCCCGTCCCTCCCGCGCCTCCCTGCGCACCTTCCGCGGAGCCGGCGGAGCTCCCCGAGGCGGTTTTTATCCCCGTCGGGCCGAGTTTTAGCCCTGATGAAAAATTGATGGGGTTGTTTGGCGGAGGTTCAGGGGC
The DNA here is from genome assembly GCF_003957555.1 of Calypte anna. NCBI lineage: Eukaryota > Metazoa > Chordata > Aves > Apodiformes > Trochilidae > Calypte > Calypte anna. The sequence goes on from NC_044255.1 coordinate 23,711,877, forward strand.
TGATGGGGCGGGACGGGGCAGCCGGCCAGGCAGCCACCCCACCGGTTGTCCCTGTCACCCCACCGGGTGTCCCTGTCACCCCAGCGGGTGTCACTGTCACCCCAGCCGGGAGCTGAACGGAAATGGATCGTCCCCTAGGTGGGGACAGGATCCCTGGGAAGGGGTTATCGGTACCCGAGGAGATGGGGATGGAGCTGAGGATGCAGGATGAGTGTTACCCGAGGATGCAGGATGAGTGGTACCCAAGGATGTAGGATGTTACCTGAGGATGCAGGATGCGTGGTACCCAAGGCCAGGGGGATGAACCTAAGGCTGTGGTGATGAGCAGGCCGTGGGGACAAGTGACACTGGAGCCCTGACTCACCTGTGGGAGGGCAAATGCCAGGCACAGAGCTTACCACTGATTTTTCCTTTTAAAAAGGAGAAACTCAGAGCAGCCAGGGACAGGCTGGCTCCCTGCAAGGCACAAGTGAAGGTGAGCTCTTGTTTTGTTGGTTTCCATTCATACCATTAAGGTTTCACAGCTTGTCACCTGTTGGCCAGGCCAGGGGTCTCTGTGTCACCCAGCAGTGACCACTGCCAGCACTCTGGGGACCCTTTAACTCACCCCCCACACTTGGCTGTGTTCTTTGCTGATTACAAAACCTCTCAGGCAGGGGGGGAGAGGAGCAGAAGGTCTCACAAAGTCATGGAAAAACTTATTAATATAAAACCTGGCAAAAAAAAAAAAATCCTGACCAGTGAGTCCTTTTTGTCTTGGCTTCCTGTGAGGTCCCCATGGCAAATCTGCTATGCAGCACTAACCCACCATGGCTCCTGTTTACTCCATCTCTGGTGGGTTGGTTGCTGATCTTGATGGTGCTCTTGCTGCCATCCCAACGTTTGGGTGATGCACTCCTGCCTGGTCCAGGTTTTGGGGTGCTCAGGAGCAAAGATGGGACAGAAAAGATTCCTGGCAGCATTTGGGGGGAGTCAGACACCTGAAGGGAAGGAGGGAGTGGGTGAACAAGGGGAAGCAGCACTTCTTTTCTCTCCAGGGGTTTATTCTGTGTGTGCTTCCTCACTGGATGGACACTGGAAGAGGGGGAAAGAAGAGCTTCAGGCAGGAGGGGGGAGAAGAGGGGCACAGCATCAGGCTCTGGTATTTTTAGGAGCCACCTGCCTGGATTCAGGCACCCCACACAGAGGTGGCTCTGGGGACCCTGGTCCTGGCCCTTAGGGATGTGTCCCAGCCCATAGGATCAGGGGTGCTGAGCACCCTGTGCCTGTGGGATTCCTCCAGCTTTTTGGTAATAAATAACCCAGGTGATGGGTTTTTTTTTTGGATGGTGAAAGAAGAGCAGAGAGCAGGGAGAAGGCCAAGCCTCCAGTAATAAAGCTCTGAGTTTTAACAACATTTCTGATAAGCTGCAGCTCCTCCAGCAGAGCTCTATGAAATATTAAAGCCTGTTGATAGCTCATTAGAGGAAACATCCTGGCTGCAGGATGGGCACTGCCCAGGAAGAGCCCAGCTGGAGGAGGGGAGCAGGAGCTGCCACACCAAGGAGAAATAAGGATTTAAATCCTGGGATGCAGCTCCACTCACTCCAGCAGCCTCAGCTCTTCCAGCCACATCTCTGGCTTGGGATAATGCAGGAGTGATGGATTCAAGGGGTGAGGGGTTTGGGGGGCGGGGATGCTTGTGGCCATCCTGGGGCAGCTGCAGGAGGAGATGCTGCATCCTCTGGGGCGTTGGGGGGTTCAGGGGGTGTCAGTGGAGCTGGACCAGCTGCTGGTTGGGTTTGTGGGAATGTGTGGAGAGTCTGGGGTGGGGTGTGGGATGGGGTGGGCAGGCAGGGTTAATTGGTTGAGCAGGAGTAATTGGTGTCAGCCATGGGAGCAATGAGGCCCTGGGCAGCTGCAGCCAGTGATGGGGATGAGGGAGGGGGAGTTTTGGGGAGTGTGACCCCTGTTCTGAAGGCTAGGGGGAGGATAGGAATGCCTGCTGGCTCCTTGGGATGGTTGGACTCCCCCCAAAGGGTCCTATCCCACTGGGCTGGCCTGGCTGGGGATGCAGCAACAACCAGGATCCAGCAAAGCCCCCAGGGGGGGGAGCAGCCCTCACTCCTCCCCCCAACAAGGTGATCAACACCCAGCTGTGATCCAGCAGGGAGGGTGAGGAGGTTTCTGACTCCCTGGAGGTGAGGATGAAGGGGGTGGAGGCTCCCGTGGGATGCTCAGAGTGGAGGGAGCAGATTTCCCCCAACTGGGAAAGAGCTGCTGGGGGCCAGGCAGTGCTGGGGAGGGGGATACACACTGGGGGGATGTGCTGGGGTCCCCAGGGAGTCCCCAGAACAGCCTCTGCCTGCTGGGAAGGTTCTGTGTTTCAGAGCTGATGCTCAGGCTTGGCACAGCAAAGCAGAAAGGGGAATTTGGGCTTCAAACCTCCCCAGTCTGCCTCGTGGTTGTCCCCAGGAATCCTGCAGCCAGTTTAAGTGGCTCTGTTTAATCTCAAATCTCTATTTAAGCTCAAATTCAACACTTTGAGCCTCGAGTACCCATCCAGAGCACCAAAAGCTTCTGGCAAATTGGTGCCATCAGCTGCTGGAGTGTGGCAAATGTCCATCCCCCCCCCTCCCAGGCAGCCCTGAGCTGCTCCTGGAGGTTTCCTCCAGAGAACCCAAAGCTTTTCCTTTCCCAGGTGACTGGCTCCTGGGATTCCAGCCTTGGTGGTTTTGCTGGGAGTGCAGCAGTGGAGCAAAGGGTTGTTTCTAGGAGCAGCACTGAGATGTTTTCTGCAGCTCCACAACCTCTCTCCTTGCTGGGAGAGAAATGAAATTCAGGAGGAGCTGCTCCCAGGTCTTTGTTAGGAGCAGCCTGGAAAATCATCAGGTCACATCCACGATTTTTTTTTTTAATTTGATGTCCATCATGCCCCCATCACCTGAGCTTTTGCAGCTGAGGCCTCCTGAGATCTCAACCCCCCCCCTAAGCCCCTGGTGACCTCCAGCCCAGGGCAAAGCATCTCCTCAGCTCCTTCCTACCCCAATCCCAGCTCTCAGGTGGAGCAGGGAAAGGTCCCAGCTGGGGGAAAAACCTCAGGGACAAAGAGGGGGAAGAAAAGAAACATTTTTCTAGGAAAAAACCTTGAAAGTGGGAGAGGAAAAGCCAGGGCTGAGTGTCCCAGGCAGGAAAGGAGCGGGTGGGTTAGTTGGTTGGACACCTGGAGGAGTTTTCTGTCATTAAAATACATATTAATTTACAGCTAACATTTTAATCAATGCATAAAAATATTGATTAATTTATATTTTTGAATGCTAAAGCAGACTATGAGTAAAGGAGAAGCTTTTCCCCCCTGCAGCCAACCCAAACACAGAAGATGGGAAGATCCCACCCAAACGGCTCTGTTTCCATCAGGACCTTTCTGGTGGCCCAGTTTGGTCCCAGTGCTGTCCCCAAGCTTGTGAGGAGCATGGTCCATAAGGACAGGGCTTAGGAGTTGGTTGTGGTGTTGCTCAAAGCTGGGTGAGCTTGGAGGTTTCTTCCAACCTCAAAAATTCTGTGTTTTTTCTGTCCCCAGAGCCCTGGGGCAGCACCAGGGTGAATAATTCATCTTTAGCCTCTGTATCCTCCTCCCCCATCCCAAAAATCTCCTCTTTTTCACCATTTGGGCTGCCTGGCCTCAGGCAAACTCTGGGGCCATTGAGCAGTTTCTGGGAAGGAGCTTTAGAAGTTGATTATTATTTTTTTTTCCCCAGTTTTGTTGGGGATGGACAATTATTGATCCTGCAAATGACCTCTGCAGAAATCCATCGATCCCCTTGGAACAGGAGAGCATTAAATGTTTGACTTCCAGATCTTCCAAACGGTGCCAAAGTGCTGACCTGGCAATAAATAAATAAAAATATATATATATATATATAATATTTTTATAGTGTCATTGGCATTTGTGTAACCCCAGGCATGGATCCCTGCTACCTGAAATGCTCCCTGCACCATGACTCCTCACAGCTGCTTTTTCTTTCCTCTTATATGGCTTTTTTTGGGGGGTTTTGCCACTTCAAATATGGGAAAATTAATTGGGAATAATTCCTTTAAGTAATTTCTTTTTGTAGCAGGAAGAATCCCAGGGGTTGGTGGAGGGAATCTGGGTGAAGAGATGGAGGGATTTGGATGGGGAGAGATGTGGCTGAGGATCTGGGAGGAGGGGGATGGTTTGGGTGGGTGATGCTGTGGCTGGAGGTGGGGATTTGCTTTTATCTAAAGGGGTGGAAGCTCCTGTTGGAGTGGCAGCTGTATAAAGAGTGAAAAATAGGTATTTCTGTAAGAAAAACCATAACAAAGATGCTGGGGGAGAGCTTGGGTCAAACACAGGGAGCTGAGATCAATTGCCCCATGGTTTTTTGAGCACATCTGTAACTCCAGGAATGCTTCAGAAATCAGAAGAGGACTCTGCATGTGTAAAAAAAAACCCAAAAAAACCCCAAAACCCAAACCCAACAACAAACAAACAAATAAAAAACCCCAAACAAATCCATAATGGAAAAAAACCCACCCCAAAAGCCATTACCTCATGGCTCAGAAATGTCCCCTGCCAGCAAAGCTTTGCTGTTCCACTCTTAAAAAGCAGAGAAAGGGAGAGAGGCTGAGGCAGCCTGAATGGAGCTGGGTCCTTCCCAAGCTGGGTCAGGTCTTTTGTTAACACTTTGGGATGCTCTTCCACTGAATAAATAAAAATAAGTCAATAAATAAAGAGGTGGAAAGGCTGCAGGGCCACGAGCTGGGTGTCATCTCTGCTGCCAGCTTCCCAGGCTCTGTGGGGAAGTTAAAATCCTGTTTAAAAATATGTTTTTTAAACAGAGATGTTAAAATTACTGTTAAAATATCTGATTTTTAGTCCTTTTCTTAAAAATCAGCATTAGGAAGAGTGGAGAGGGTGAGAGTTCTCCCCTTGCAAAGGAGGACTTGAAAGCTTTGCCTTTGGGGAAAGGAAAATTCAGCCCCTGAGTTTGGGCTGAGGTTTTTAGGGCAAATAATGTCTGGATCTCCATCCAACAGGACCCTGGATACAGGGATAACCTTGGATAACGAGGTTCTTTTAAATATAAATATAAATTATTAAAATGGCTCTTTTTTTTCTGATAGGAATTGATAAAGAATGATGCCAGGATGATCACCTTGATCCCACAGCATCCCTCAGCTCCTGGTTTATTCCAAGCTCCCTTGATGGCAGTGAGACCCCTGGGAAAGTGACTGATCTGGGTGTCCCAGCAACCAAAATGTATTAACAAAATAAAAAGGCAATAAAGGACAATCTGCTGGAGCAACCAAAAAAAAAATCTATTTTTAATGTATTTTTTTATTATTATTTCTTTACAGGGGGCAACATTTTCCAGGCCATGGCCCTGGTTAGTCACAGCACCTCTTGAGAGGCTGCCACCCATTTCTGACATGATTTTATCTCACTCTTATTTACAACTTAGCCCCAAAACTCAGCCTCTCCCTATTATTTGGGGTTAAATATAGCAAGGGATTCTTTCCCACTCCTTTTTCTCTCTCTTTTTCTTTTTTTCCCTGCCACCCACACACCTCACATGGATCAGGAGGCACACAAAGGAGATGTTCCAGACCTTTCCTGCATGCTTTGGAGCATCCTGAGCATCAGGAGGTGAAACCACATCCCTCAGCTTGGAACCAAGGGGCAGCCCAGGGTGTTCATCCCACATCCCAGCTCAGGGCATCCTGACCACATCCCAGCTGCTTTGCTGCCACCCTAGGGGGGAATTTCAGAGGACTGTGGGATTTTCTAGGCTGGGAAAAAACCCCAAAATCCTTGAAAATCCCCAAGTCCAACCATTTGCCCACCTGTGCTGAGGGTGGGGATTCCACCCCCTCCCTGGGCACTCTTGAATTACCCAGTTTCAGGTGGTCCCAGTTGCTGGGCAGCCTGGGCCAGTGTTTAATTACCCAGTTTCAGGTGATCCCAGTTTTCAGACAGTTTTCCCTGTTTAATTACCCAGTTTCAGGTGGTCCCAGGTTTTGGGCAGCCCATCCTAATCACTAAGAGCAGGTAACACCCCAGGCAAGGGGAGGGGGCAGCAGCTCTCTGCTGAAAACCTTCTTCTCTTCCCATCTCTCTCTGAAGACACTTTAATTTTATTTATTTAATTTTATTAAATTCCATATTTCCCCCCTCCCAGTTTTCTCAGCACCAGCCTGAGTTTTCCAGGGTGCCCAATGCAGATTTTTTTTTCCATGGAGGATTTTTTTTTTTCTGGGGAGAAAGCCAAGAGCCACCCCAAACCAGGACATTGCTGGAGCAGCAGGGTGGTATCTTGATAAAAAAAAAATAAAAATAAAGGGGAAAAAAAACCCCAAAACCTTCTGGTTGTTTTCCTGGGAGGAGGGAAGCATGCAGGGACTCATCCTGCAGTGATGCAGCAGCTCCTGGGAGAAGGGCAAGAGGAGGGCTGGGGATGCTGAGGATTTGGGGAGGGGGATGTGGAGGTGTTGGTTGTATCTGAGGGATGTGACAGGTCTGAAAGTCGGGATAAAAAGGTGGGAAATGTGCCAAGAGAGAAGAAAAAAAGAAAAATTGTGGGGTTTTAATTTAAATATTTTTAACTGAGGCAAAATATGAAAGTCAAGCAGCCAAAAAAAAAAACCCCAAACCAAGCCAGGAGTGTGAGATGGGTTTGTCAAATGCCGGGGTGTTTGGGGCTGGAGGGTTTGGGTGCCTGGAGAGGATCTGGAATGGGAACCCAGGTGTCGGGAAGGGAATAAAAGCTGCACTTGGAGCTTTCTGCTTCCCCGGAGCGGGTTGGGAACGGCCCGGAGCGATGCAGGAGGAAATCCGAGGAATTTCCACCGAGATTTTGGTGTCTTTGGGATGTGATTAAAATCCCCCTTCTTGATTTAGCTGCAGCCCCCGCAAGGAAACCTTAAATTAATCTTTTGATTTCATTTTTAGGAGCAGAACCTTTTCTCCCCCTTCCCAAGGAGCGGGGATCGCGGAGCATCCCGAAACCGAGGAGCTGCTGCCATCTGCAGGCGGGTTCTGCTCCCTGCCGGCAGGGATGGGATTCGGGAATGGGATTCGCGAATGGGAGTCAGGGATGGGATTCATGGCTAGGATTCAGTGATAGGAGGCAGGGATGGGAGACAGGGTTGGGAGATAGGAATGGGAGTCAGGGATGGGAGTCAGGGATGGGATTCATGGCTAGGAGTCAGGGGTGGGAGTCAGGGATGGGAGGCAGGGATGGGATTCATGGCTGGAAGTCAGGGCTGGGATTCACCTCTGGGATGCTGCTGGGCCTTGAGGACAAACCCACCAGCCCCAGGACCTCCTGCCCGAACCACCCCTCAGGGAGCCTCCTCCTCTTAGAGAATTGGAAATCGGGTTGAAAAAACCTTTCAGACCATCAGATCCAACCTGACAACTCTTTCCAGGAAGGATTTTTTCCCAGTTTTCAACCTAAGGGCTCACCTGGGCAGCTTGAGGCCCTTTCCTCTTGGTTCTCTGTGGGACACTGGGCTGGCAGGGCTGCCACAGGGAATGGCACCACCCAGAAGATGGGTCCAAGGTGTCCAAACCATCAACATCCCCCTCCCCAGGGGATGGGGAATTCACCTGCCTGCTGCCAAAGCCACCTGGGAATCCCTCTCTGGGGTCTGTCCCTCTCTGGGGTTTATCCCTCTCTGGGGTCTGTCCCTCTCCTTCAGAGATGTTTTTGCCTTTGGGTGACAAAATTCAAGCTTTGCTCCAGCACTTCTCAAGTTTAAACTGGTGGGGGGTGGCTGGTGCAACACTGGACCAGTATTTGCTGGGAGCTGGATCAGGAAAAAGACTAAATTTGAGGGTTTTGGACCAAGTGATAAAGCTGTTGACTCTGCAAACAGAATGCCCTGGGGCTGGGTCAGCCCAGGGATAATTTCTGTAACCTTTGTGTTGGTGCCACTCTCAGGATGTTTATTGCACAGGAATATTTTTATATTGCAGTGTCAGGTGAGCTGGGAAAAAAACCAAAACAAAACACCACAAAAAAACAGGAAAAAAGAATGGTTCAGGACCTTTAGGTCAGGGCTGGGGCTGGGACAGACAAAACCACCAGCCCAAGCCCTCTGTGTCACACCCCCAACCTCTGTTTCATATTTCTCTTTCCTTTTGTTCTATTTTTTCCTTATTCACTCTCCAGAGTGCCCTGCTGTGGGTCCTTACTTTCACTTTCAAGCTCCTGTTGTTGTTCCATGATTTTTTCCTTGTATTTCTTTTTCCCTTTTCCTTTTCCCTTTCCCGCTTCCCTTTTCTCTTTCCCTTTCCTTTCCCCTTTTCCTTTCCTTTCCTCTTTCCTTTTCTTTTCCCTTTCCTTTCCCCTTTTCCTTTCCCCTTTTCCTTTCCCTTTTCCTTTCCCCTTTTCCTTTCCCCTTTTCCTTTCCCCTTTTCCTTTCCCCTTCTCTTCTCTTCTCTTCTCTTCTCTTCTCTTCTCTTCTCTCTCTTCTCTTCTCTTCTCTTCTCTTCTCTTCTCTTCTCTTCTCTTCTCTTCTCTTCTCTTCTCTTCTCTTCTCTTCTCTTCTCTTCTCTTCTCTTCTCTTTATCCAAGAGGACCCTTTATGTCACTTTTCCAGCCTCTCCCATTAACAGATTTATTTTTTTTCCCACTTAGTCAGCTTTCAATCCCAGTTTTACCAACACCTTTTCCAGCCTGAGCCCCATGCCTTATTCCTGCCAGCTCTGTGCATTGATTTTCCTGGGGAAATGGATTTTTCTGGAGTTGTTTGGCTGCTGGGGGCTGTGCTGGGTGAGGAGCAGCACCCAAGTGCCACCTCCAGCTGGGTCATACCAGGAGGTGGGTGCCAAAGACTCCAAAAGCACCTGGAGCAGCAGGTAGAGGCTGTGTTTACTTACAGACTTGGCTTTGTTTACAGAGCTTATCTGGTTTTTAGGTTTTTTCCTGCTGCCTGGGCAGGCAGAGAGGCAAAGGGAGAGTCTGGACCCTGCCTGTTCCCAGGAGATGCTTTAGGGTTGGCACAAGGGGAGGAGGATGATGCTGGGCTGAGGTGTGCAAAGCTCTGCAAGAGTTTGTCTTGGCTGGAAGTCTGGAAATCCCCAGGGCAGCTCTGGCCAAGCTCTGCCAGGGACCTTTCCCTGCCCTGGAGAAGCTTCCATTTCCTTTTATTTTATTTTATTTTTTAAAAATTACTCCCATAAGACAGTAGCCAGGAAACCCTTTTTTTTTGGTGGTTTTTTTTTTTGTTGTTGTTGTTTTTTTGGGTTTTTTTGTGTTGTTTTGTTTAGTGTATATAACAACACCTACCTATAGGCAGTCTTTTTAGGGTGTATGTGCTACCCCTACACACACGTATCTATGGAGTAAATCCCTAGGAGGGGTTTTAGCAGTGTCCCTAACACCCAGACACCCCCAGGGGACATATCGCGGATATCGCTCTATCGCTGACCCCCCCCAGCTGAGCAAGGGAACCCGGTTGGTTCTACACGGGGCTTGGTGGGGGTGGAACCGGCAGCAGGGGCGGGAGCTCCATCGGAACCTCCCCCTCTCATGGTTTCCCCCCCCTTCTCTTTCGGGGCGGTGCTTCCCGCCGGGTCACGCCGATCCCGCCGCGATGTCGGGCCGCGGGCTGGAACCCGACAGGTGAGCGGGGCTGGGGGGCACTGGGGGTACCGCCTGACCCCCCCCTCCACCTCCCGGGACCCTCCCCAGCATCCCCGGGGCCTGCCCGCCATCCCCCGGCCACTCCCACCCCTATAATCCCTTTCCCTGCATCCTCCCCCCAACCCTTCTCGATGCCCCCCAGCCCCTCTCGATGCCCACCTGCCCCCCCCAGCATCCTCCCCATCACTCCCCCCATCCTTCCAGCTCTGTCCCCTTCCCCCCCGCATTCTTCCAGCCTCGCCCCATCCCCCCTCCTCATCCCCCAGCATCCTCCTGTCTCCTCCATCCCCCCTTATTTCCACCTCCCCCCTTCCAATCGCCATTACCCCTCATCCCTGGCCCCCAGCGAAGGATCCCAACCCACACCCCATTCCTCCCTCCCCAGCAACACCCGCAGCGCTTTGGGGGCGGGGGGCTGGGTTTGCACCTGCAGCAGGGACTTTCCCCCCGCTCCCTAAACCCCGGCCAGGGCTCTGCTCCGCATCCTCCCCGACGCCAAACAAAGCCGAGGCCGAGCCAGCAGCTTTCCCGCCCCGACGGCCCCCCGCTCCGCCCGGGGCTCCGCTCCGGCCCGGCCCGCTCCGTTCCCGCTCCGCCTCCCTCCGCGGCTCCGCTCCGCGCGTTCCCGCTCTGCCTTCATCCACGGCTCCGCTGCCCCGGCGGCTCCGCTACCTCCCTCCCCACGGCCCCGCTCCGCGCGTTCCCGCTCCGCTTCCATCCGCGGCTCCGCTCCGCGCGTTCCCGCTCCGCTTCCATCCGCGGCTCCGCTCCCCGCCAGCTCCGCTCCGCTTCCCCGCCCCCCGGGCTCCGCTCCGGCTCCGCTCCCGCTCCGCTTCCCCCCCCTCGGCCCCGCTCCGCTGCCACTCCGCTTTCCCCCCCGGCTCCGCTCCCGCTCCGCGTCCCCCCCTCCCTGGATCCGCTCCCGCTCCGCGTCCCCCCCCTCCCTGGATCCGCTCCCGCTCCTCTTCCCCCCCCCTCGGCCCCGCTCCGCTCCTGCTCTCGCTCCGCTTCCCCCTCCCCCCCCCGACTCCGCTCTGGCTCCGCTCCCGCTCCGCTTCCCCCACCCCTCTGCCCCGCTCCGCTTCCCCCCCTCCCGGGCTCCGCTGCGGCTCCGCTTCCCCCCGCGGCTCCGCTCCGCGCAGTCCCTCCGGTGTTGTTGGTTCCCCGGGGGGGGCACCTGACAGCTCTTTAGAACCGAACCTTCTTTCTCTCTTTCCCCCTTCCCCACCCCTCCCCGCCCCGCTTTGGTTTTTGGGGGTTGGAAAGCAAGATCGCACCCCCCCAGCTCTGTTTTTTTTGGGGGGATCGGGGCTGGCAGTGCCTTTTCTCCCCTTTTTAGTTCATCGTGGGCAGTAATTCCTTACACCGAACAGGGCTTGTTGGATTTTTTTTTTCCCTCCTTGTTTTTCTCCTCTCCAGCGTATTATTTATTTTTTTTTTAATTTTTTTTTTTTTTAAATTTAGGATGAGGGAAATGCAGCTGCAAGGGGCCAAGCCTGCTGCAGGCAAACCCTATTTAGCAAGCCAGCACTTGGTTGCACAAACGGTGCTTGGCTCAGGCACTGTCTCGGGGGTATATCCAGGCAGCTTCATCCAAATCTTTTTTTTTTTTTTTTTTTTTTTTTTTTTTAAGATACAGTTTGGCAGCTCAAAGCCCGTTGTGTAACTCGTGCCCAGGGTGAAACCCTCACCCAACTCCTGCCTGCCCTTGGCCAGCAAATTCTTACTGCCTGGGGGTGTCCCCCACCTTCCCAGGCTTCACCCAGCTCCCCCTATTTATTTTATTTTTTATTTTTTAGCATCTCTTCACCCTGGCCATGTGCTGGGAGTTTTCTTTTCTCAGCCTCTTCCATCACCACCTTTTCATTGTTTATTTCTGTGTTTGAGCCATCCTGGCTTGGCAGCAGCTCTGGCTCCTGGGATGATGTCTCCACACTCCCAGGGCACAGAGGGCCTGGGATATTTTTCCTTGTGCCACCAAAGTGATGGAGAGCTGGATGTCACCTGCTGGTTTGTGGTGACTGGTGAGTCCCTTCCTTGGCAGCACCTTTTGTGGTGGTTTTTTTTTTTTTGTCCTTTTTTTGTGTGTGGTGGTGCTGCAGGGAGATGATTCTGGAGCTCCCCAGGATGCTTTCAAGCCTTGATCTTTATCTCTACCTGATAAAACCAGCCCATTTCCCTTTTTCAATGGAGGCTGAAGGTTGGTTTGGATTTGCCACGGGCCACAAACTGGTGCTGGACTCAGTTTGGAGTCATCTGAGCCCCTGTGTTTATCTGCCACTGTTTATCTGCTCCTGCATGGGTTGGATCACCACCAAACCCAGTGAGTGTCTGGCACACAAACCCCAGAGCCAAGGACCCAGGAATCCCTGGCACGTCAAGGGTGAACACCAGGGCTGTCAAAAAGCATATTTTTAACCCTCAGCTTCCCCCCTTAAGTTACCTGGGGACCTCCCAAAGGCAGGGGGTGATGGCAGCAGGGTGCAGGGTGGTGGGGGCACAGGGAAAGGCTGCTGGATCCACTCATGGAATTTTCCTTTTGTTTTCCAGCGGAGCAGAGTCCCTTTCTTCAGATGAAAAAGGTATGGTCATGGGAGGAAGGGGGATTTGTTAAGAGAAATGCCCATCCTTCAGCATGGAAATGACCATTTTATGACTGCTGGGCACCCACAGGACAAATCTGTTGGGTTGGGTGCCAGGAATAAATTCTGTACCATGAGGGTGGTGGGACCATGGCAGAGGTTGCCCAGGGAGGTGGTTGAGGTCTCATCCCTGGAAATATTCAAGGTGAGGTTTGAGGATGCTCTGAGCACCCTGATCTGGGTGAGGGTGTCCCTGATACTGCAGGAGGGTTGGACTGGATGGCCCTGAGAGGTCCCTTCCAACCCAAATTATTCTGTGATTCTATAAAGCTGGGAGAGGTTTTTTTACAAGGGCAGGGAGTGGTAGGACAAGGGGGAACAGTTTCCAAAGTGATTTCACTGATGGTACAAGCCTGAGAGGAGTGGCTGTCACACCAGGAGGATGTGCTGCCATCCAGCATGACCTGGAAAAGCTGGAAAGTTGGGCAGGGAGGAACCTAATGAGGTTCAACAAAGGCAGATGGAAAGCAGCCCAGAGGAGGAGGATCTTGGACTCCTGATAGGCAATAAATGAACTCTGAGCTCCTCTTGTGTCCTTGTGGCCACATCCAGCGGTGTCCTGGCTGCAGTCCTGTGTAATGTGCTCTTGGTGATCCTGGTTTACCCTGGACTAGGTGATCTCCAGAGGTCCCATCCAGCTCCACTGGTTCTGTGGAAAAGGGGGAGATTGAGATGACATCTTGGGAAGAAAATCTTCGGGGTGAGGGTGCTGAGCCCCTGGTTTCCCGGGGTGGGGGTGCTGCCCCATCCCTGGCAGTGTTGAAGGTTGGATGTGGCTTGGAGCACCCTGGGCTGTGGGAGGTGTCCCTGCCCACGGCAGGGGTGGCACTGGGTGAGCTTTAAGGTCCCTTCCATCCCAGCCCAGTCTGGGATCCTGTAACACCTTAGTGCAATTTATAAACGTTTTGATTTTTTTTTTTTCTAATACTAGTTTTGAAGTTTCATATCCTTTTGCTGTTTATTCCCTTTTTCTCTCCCACATCATCCAGAGCCCTCAAGAGAAGCATTAAATCTCTCTCACCTTTCTCTTGCAGAGGTGACAGCCAGCAGCACAGGGGAAGAGGGCTCAGCCGAGGAGCACCCAGCAGGTGAGCACACAGGAGGATGAGGACTGGGGTGGGCTGGGTGGCCTTGCACCCCCCCATTTCCCCACACCAGGACAAAACCAGGGTGCAGGCACTGCTGCAACTCCTCAGGTCACTTGCTGTGCTTCTCTTAACTTGGGGTTGTCAGAATAATTCAGTGAAGCCACGGGTGGCTCATCCCCTGGGTCACCTCACCGGTGGGACACACCAGCTCCCAGTGATGCTTCTCCACCTCACTTGCATGTCCTGGGAAATGATGATTTAACTGGGATGGCTGAAGCTCCAGAAGAATCACAGGCTGTGTAAAACACTGAATTGAACATCACAACCTCAAAGGGGCTGGATGACCCTGGAGTCCTGCCTGATGCTGGGGTTTGGTGCTCCCCAGTGCCTCTGGGCTGGGTAGATTTGGGTTAATGGTTGGACTCAGTGATTTTAAAGCTGTTTTTTTCCCCAGTATTTTTTTTTCTGCTGTTATATTATTCAGCTAGATGTATTTAAACTTCTGGCTGCATCCTTC